>NC_085862.1:5340012-5360012 GCF_034702125.1 Engraulis encrasicolus
AGCCAACGCCGACTTTCACCCGCATTTGGCCAGGGGCGGTTCTAAGGGGTGGCAGGGGGTGGCATTTGCCCCCCCAGAAATATGATTTGCCACCCCAATTAAGAGCCCTGATTGTGACCAATAGCCTTAATGCTTGACATAATTTCAGACATAGAACTTTAGGTTGCAGGATTTCACTTTAAGGGATTCACTGTATCACATAAGTGTGTGTGTCGATTATATAGCGTTTATCATTTTCCCTTAGTGTAGGAGAATGCCCCCCTGAAATACACTTCGCCACCCCTTTGCCACCCCAAGAATAAATGTCTGGAACCGCCCCTGCATTTGGCTACCTGGCGTGTGTTAGTGTCAGGCCCGTTGCGTTAAGGTACGCAATGTAGGCAGTTGCCTAGGGCCCCCGAGTAGGTGGGGCCCCCAAGGACGACAGGTTATGTACCCAACAGCAGTGACGATTTTAAATAGCTTCATAATATGGCACCGTCGCCTGTATGAAGGGCTCTGCTGCGAGGGAAGCGACAGCGCCTCCCTAATACCCCCTTGCTCGAGGGGGCCCCCTTCCAATAGGTTTGCATCAGTGACAACGTGAAAATGTCAATTGCCGAACAGCGAGCGCATCGACAATATAGTCAAAGTACCCCCATCTGGAGGGGGCCCCCCTTCCAATTGGTTCAAGCATCATATTCCACGCAAATACAAACTGAAAATGGAGCGACACAATCTCTCTCACTGGATGTTACGCAGACGCCAGTTTACATTACATTTTTGGAGACAGTTGCTTTTATAATAAAAGTTAATCTTGAAGACGACACATTAGGCTACTCTCTGTAGGCTACTGCTGCCAAACCACCAGACTGTCCCAGGCCAGTTGACATCGCACAGACAGCGAGATGCTTCATTTACAGTATAGGCCTACATATGTTTTCAAAAACATCCACGTGCTGTAAGCACTGCAAACGTCGATTGTTCAATAACGCACCTTTTTTCGACACGGAACTGTTTTGGATGTGGACAAACGCAAGAAGAAACGAATGAACAATGTAATGCCTATCGGATAACAGGAGTCACAAGTGCGATGAGTGGGATAGCTAAATTGTAGCACAATAGTCCATTTCTTGCTATTACTATATGTGGGGTTACACATTGGAATTTGGGACCATGATTGTGGAAACGCGTGGATTACAGTTAGAGGTTGGGATACATTCTGGGATACATTCTGCGGTCAAGACAACGCAAGGTAAGGACACCGGGATATTGGTCCCTATAACACAGTTGTCAACCGCGGAGGTTGTTCAGTGATCCTTGGTCGCTGCCTATTCGTGTTTGCTGCGGTACTACTAATAACACAAACATTTGGATTGTATTTTCAAGTGCGTGATGGATGCAATACGAAAAAATAGGCTATATAGTCGGGGAGACCCCCCTTGGCTTGGTTACAGAATTCTGGCTTACCAATATCACATCCCCCCAACCCCACTGTGCCTGCTCATTCGTTTCTCAGCCATGAGTTTCTGAACTGTAGGCTACGCCTATTGTTTTACGAGTCAATATTTCGTTTTGCACAAATGGAGCACCCTCGGTTAGATTCTCAAAGTGGCTGGAAAGATTAGACCATTCTTTATTTGTGATTGGCAATGCAGATCATGATTTTCGTGGTAGGGTAAAAAAAAACCCTGATTGGGCCATATAGGCCTACTTTCATTTGAGATGAGCCTACTGAATGGAATGGGCTATATTTTCCCAGGTCTTTCTTCATAAAGTTTCATAAAATGAACTGGAGGGACTAGTTATCATAATACCTAGATTGCATTTCCTCACCGACAAAATGCTGGTGTATGCGTGCTCTTAATGCATTCATTGCCCTTCATGCATGTGTTGCCCTGCATAGCCACAACACTGTCTAAGGTGACTAAGGTTTGTTTCATTATGTTTCCATGTGACATGATGTTGTATTGGTAGGCTACAGTATGTGACAATGACTGAAGTGCCATCCAAAAATGGTCTGGCCCATCCGAAACAGAAATTCTGGCGCCGTGGCTGCCCCGTCAGGAGCCCAAAAGCCCTAGGGCCCCGACAACCCCTTTGCCTAGGGCCCCGCTAGGGCCCCCAAAATCCTAGAAACGGGCCTGGTTAGTGTTAAGCCCTGGTGCGCGCGTGTGCGTGTGTGCGTGTGCATGCATGTGTGTGAATATTTTCTTTCTTGTTTTCTTTATTTCTTTTGAGTTTTTCTTATTTGTTGTGAAGCACATCGAACTGCATCTAAGTATGAAATACGCTATACTAATAAACTTGCCTTGCTGTGTGCGTGTGTGTGTGTGACATGTAACTTCCCGCAGCTCTCTGGCTTCACGTCTGACCCTCGCGAGTTGTGTAGCTGTCTCTACGACCTGGAGACCAACATGTGTGAATCATTCAGTATCCTTTCACTGCCCTCGCGCCCCATTTAACAATACACCGTAAAAAAAATGTTATGAACATCAAATGATTGAATCTTATGATGTTTTAATGTCGTTTTTTTGTTTTTGTTATTTTCTACTATAGTACTTCAGTGGTCTATTTCACTTTTCATGTTTCGTTCCTTGACACCATGTATCAGATCTGGAGGACCTCCTCAACGTAATGTAAGTCTGCTGTCTTAGTCAGGCAGATTAAAGTCCAAATGTTCACAGAATATTTCAGTTAGTCATACAAGCACCATATTTGGTACAAATGATGTCTAGGGTGTATTATTTAAGAAAAGTATGTTATCCAGCTTCAAATCCAAGATGGCCGCCAGTTTTCAACATGGCTGCCAAATGTAATGTAATAGACGTGTCTTTCAAGGTAGAATTTCGTAGAATAGACATGTGTCGATTACCACAGCTTCAAAGTTTATATATTATGTCTAGAAATACCCAATGGTGTCAACTGTATTCCAATATGGCTGACAGTTTTCAAGATGGCGGGTATTGAGTCATTCAAAATTAATGTTTTCGAATGTTTTCTGGTTAGATATTCTTCTAGATCATAAAGTAGGTGATACAAGTGAAATTTTCTCCAAAGGATGTCAAGGGTGTACTATTTGTGAAAATTATGTTATCTGGCTTCAAATCCAAGATGGTTGCCAGTTTTTTAAGATGGCCACCAAATTAAATAAAAGAAGGAAACTAAAGTGTTTTTCAAGGTAGAATTCGATTAATAGAAATATGTTCATGTTCAAAGTTTCAAATAATGCTGTATCAAAATATTCAATGGTGCAATCTGTATTCCAATATGGCTGCTTGCCTTCAAGATAGCAGATCGTACGTCACATCCCCAAACCGTACAGCGAATTTCACTGAAATTTTGGCAAAATTTTGCTCCGTAGGTTACGAGCTGTTATGTTACGAAGCAATTTTAAAAATGATTTTCCATGGATTTTTTTTGGCCTCAGATATTATGTATCAATAAACATCCAATATCACACACTAAACCAGACAATTAAGTGAGTAATCTAAACTATGTGTCTTTCGCAATGTTGTATATGAGTAATGTTGTAGCACAACCAGGGTACACTGGTGACATTACTGCCGGCTTGTAGTGTACTAGCTAGCTGTAGTTGAAAACTTCACTTAACATTGTTGTGTATTTACTGTAGATGATGGTATACTCAAGTGTCCCAAATGCTATCTAATAAGCCCCTATACAGATGTTGACTAGAAGGTTAGTTAAGTGGTAGTACTATAGTTAGATAGCCACACCTGAATTGTCAGGGTGTGCCAATGCGGGACAGCCGAGCCAAGGGTAACAGTTACCTGGATGGCATAGATATTGCACGGGAATTAAAGCGATGGTTCGGAGTAGAATCACCCTAATGCCATTTGAACCGTGACACCCATCCACCTATACACCCGAAGTGTTTTCTGCCGCAGACTTACATCAACAGAGTTGCCGTGTTATTCGATGTTTATTCCGGTTAGCTTGACTCAAGCGCATATGGATACTGGGCACCGTCTCCAAACTTTCCCCACAAAAATAACATGTCATTACACCAAACTTCTGCAGTAGCACAAATATGGTCTGTACTCACGAAACGAAGCATTTGGAAGTTTGGAAATAGTCCAGGAGTTTAGTATTATCAACACAAGCTGAATAGCTTCTCTGCTGCTAAAGCTGTGCCAACGTTACTTCCGTCATATGAGACAAGCCCGTAAAAGTCTTCAACAAACTTCCAGACGAGAGTGTTAAAAAAGTTTTCACTGAATTGTGATTAAGGCTTATATTTTCAAGGCAATACTTAAAAGATATTTCAAATCTTACCTACTATCAATTAGACAAGGATTTTCGTTATCAATACTGATGCTGAATTCACTTTTCATTGTGCATATTATGAGCTTCGTTGAGGACTCTTACATGCTTGTCTTAGATGACGGAAGTAACGTTGGCGCAGCTTTAGCAGCAGAGAAGCTATTCGGCTTGTGTTGATAATAATAAACTCCTGGACTATTTCCAAACTTCCAAATGCTTCGTTTCGTGAGTACAGACCATATTTGTGCTACTGCAGAAGTTTGGTGTCATGACATGTTATTTTTGTGGGGAAAGTTTGGAGACGGTGCCCAGTATCCATATGCGCTTGAGTCAAGCTAACCGGAATAAACATCGAATAACACGGCAACTCTGTTGATGTAAGCCTGCGGCAGAAAACACTTCGGGTGTAAAGGTGGATGGGTGTCACGGTTCAAATGGCATTAGGGTGATTCTACTCCGAACCATCGCTTTAAACAACACTGGATGAACAATCGGGCTAGATGTAGGGCATTATATTCTTAAATCTAGTCGTATCCCGTATTTCAATGTGCTTTGATGTTTTTGTACGGTAAGGTAGTAAAAGGATAGCCTCTCTGCCTTAAACCATATTGTACACAATGTAGGCAACAATCCATTGAGTTTTGCTGGTACTGACTGGAGGAAGTGTTGCCTCTGTCAGACTGACACAAAAGAAGTGTTAAAGTGTCCCCATTTAACCATTGACCAAGCTCATGAGCAGGCCAATGCGGTGGTCAAAGGCAATGGTGGTGCCATTGGAGTGACTGAGGATGTATCTGTTCTCAGGCGGTGGATGGTGTCTGAACCAGAAAAAAGCCAGTTAGTCAGCCAGTATGATTTGGCATGTCAAGTCAAGGCTGCACAAGGAGATGCCAGGCATAATGAGCACACTAGTTAGTCACATAAATCATTCATTGACAAGGTTCAGAAGTTGTTCGTTGTGGTGAAGGATGTAGACAATCCTTTTCAGCAGGAGTCGAATGATCAGCTTACACTGGACAAAAACACCATAGCACATTCCAGTGCTCCAGAGCTTGTAAAATCTCACTTAGAGGAAGACAGAGTTCCCCTCAGATATTTTTTCAATGGTCTTGGTGATGAGGCTTCCTTCCACAAGCCCATCAAAAAGAACAGACCAGATTTCTTTCGCTAAGATGTGGCTGTAGCCTCGAGTGAAGCAAAGAAAAAAGTGGAAAAAGATGACTGATCTTTTCTAACGACTCTTTATATCATGTCAGTCAAGGGAGTGTGACCTCCTTGATTTTTTAAACATGAGAAGTAGTCCTTTCCTGCCACACTGAGTGACACAGGAAAACTCCACTATGGACAGAGGTCTCAACTCACCAACATTTTATAATCTACCGTTACTCCACCTGAGAGACAACCAGAATGTATAGCAGTTATTATTGATGGTTCTGCCTTTTTGCATTCAATGCCCACAAAGACATCAAAGACCTTTCAAGAGTATGCTATACAAGTTCCAAAGGTTCTGACATACTCATCAAAGTATGAGCGAACAGACATTGTTTTGATGTGTACTGGACCTCAAGCCTGAAGGCTGAGTCAAGGTCAAAGAGAGGTAAGGCAGATAGACGAAGAGTGAGACGAAGAGACGAATCAAGCTACCACCAAACTGGAAAAGCTTTCTGTGAGACAGTGACAACAAAACATAGCTGTTTGAGTTTTTGGCTGACAAGATTGTGGCCCTGTGGCCCCACAATATAGTGGTTGTGACAAAAGGAGAGCAGGCCCTTTCAAATAAACAAATCAGCACTGAAGGCTTGTGTCCATGCAACCATGAAGAAGCTGATACAAGAATATTCACACATGCTCTTGATGCAGCCAAGCAAAAGGCAAAATCTGTGTTACTTAAGGCATGTGACACAGATATTCTTGTTGTTGCCATCAGTGTGTTTACGATTCTTCAGGATGCAGGCCTGGAAATGGTTTGAGTAGAATTTGGCCAGGGTCAATCCCTTAGGTGGTTGCCAATACATGATATGGTGCTAAATCTTGGCCCACATGTAGTGGCTTACCCTTCTTTCATGCTTTCACTGGTTGTGATGTCAGCTTTTCACAGGAAAGGCAAGAAAATGACACGGCAAGCATGCAGACGTGCCCTGAAATGAGTCCGGTCTTCAACAAAGCTCGGTCAGTACCGACCTACCATAGCTGAAGCAGACCTCAATATCCTTGAGAGGTTTGTTGTCACCATGTGTGGCAAGCACAGCACTACAGCCAAGGTTAATGAGGCAAGACTGGAAATACTGTATACAGTAAATATATTTGCTCGGAAGCAAAGGTCTTATGATTCTATTCCACCAACAAGCGCACCTCTGGTACAGCATGTAAAATGGCCTGTATTCCAAGCTGTCTGCATATGGGGCCAGGCAACTACCTGTATATGCAAAATGCAGACTGAGGACCCTGCCAAATGGGATGACATAGCATATAGATGGCGAGGTCTGGAGAGTGTTCTGACAACTCTTCCACACATCGCTCAGGCCTGTCAGCAGTTGACAAAATGTGGCTGCAAGACAGAATGCAGAGGATTATGCAAATGTTCTCGCTTCAGCCTGAAGTGCACCCAGTTATGCACTTGCAGATGTGAGAACAACATAGATAGAAACACTAAAAAGTAACAAAAGCACTAAAAAAGTCGTTTACCGACTTAAACAAAATTCCCCTTTTTTACTTGACTCAGAACATCTTTTGGCAACACCCGAGTTGAAGAGAATAACTTTTTCCTCCCCCTGTTCACTATGTCTTTGTAGTTATAGTAAGAAGTAGAATGTCAATGATACTTTAGACTCTCTGCTATGCAGTAACAATGTTGTAACAAACTTTTTGAACTAACAGTGAAGCATTGCCTTGTAGCAATGGAGTGCACTACATTTCCATTTTTAATCATATTTGATAATCTTAATTTTTTTCTAATGCAGGATTGTAGTGTCCATGTCCCAAAACATCTAATTTGATATTGATTTAATCAAAACAGGACTGTTTTGTCACAATATAGCCCAAATAATGACCAAGAATACGTCAAATGGCAGCCATCTTGGAAAATGGCGGCCATCTTGTTTTTTTACTTGGATAACGTACTTTTATGTTAAAGTAGGTTCTAGAGCACTAGTGTGCCAAATATGGTGCTTGTATGACCAACTGAAATATTCTCTCACTAATCTGCCTGACTATCTGGGGTGATGTGTCAAACATTTGACTGACTGATTGAGGTGGTGGCTGATGTTCTTTCTTGCCCATCCATGTATAGTGTAGAAATTGTTCATTTATGTACAATAAATGCAAAGGCGTACTGGCATCATGCAAAGGTGTATTTATTTCATGCCAGTGCATTCCGTGTTGAGGTGCAACACCTTTGCAAGTACAGTCACGTGACCAGGTTTGCACAGCTTTTCTGCCGCGACGGCAAATTTCTGTTGCTAAATGTGAAAATGCTCTTCTGTAGCCTGACCAAAACCATGCCCAACCCTAACCTGTCAGTAAAGCAACGTTTCTGCCATTTTTATTTTTTGCCAAGAGCAGCAAAACAAGCAAAGGAAATGGTGAAATTGTGGCGAAATTGTGCCCTGACCAAAACCATGCCTAAATCTAACCTGCCACAGGGCGTTGTGGAGCACGAGTTAACATGCAAAGTTGTGATCCACAAACACGATAGATAGATGGTTCAAGTCGGCATGTTATCTTAACTCTCTGGTATGATGCGGTGTGTGTGTGTGTGTGTGCGTTCGTTCGTTCGTGTGGTGATTGGGCGTCAGCTTAATTTATTGCTAAGACAGATCTCCAGTAATGGTTAGACTTGCTATTTAGATCCAAATCAAATGTGTGTGTTTGTGTTTATGTGGTCATTCATTGGGCGTCAGCCTAACTATTGCTAAGACAGATCTCCGTAATAGTTATATTTTCAATTAAGATCCAAATCAACCGTGTGTATGCGTGTGTGTGTGTCCCTGCAGCTTGCCGAAGATTGAGCTGCCACTGATGGAGAACGTGCAGACCATCCCCCCGCCCTTCGTGGTGCGCACCATCCTCATCTACAGCCGACACGCCGGACAGCTGCAGTTCAACCCCTCAGACGCCGTCAACGTATGTACAACTTTCAATTTCCCACTGGCATCATAGCACAGGGGTGCACACTAGGGCTGGGCGGTATACCGTTAAAAAAACATAACGGTTTTCATCTACACAAGGTTCACTTTTTCATGAGAGAAGGTTTTTTTAAAGTTTTTATTCCAAAAAAGTGAAATGGAAATAGAAAATAGAAATTAAAATAGAAATGGAGATTAATTAAAATTCAGGATTTTATCTCATGTTTAAATTGAATTTCAGCCTTCTCTTCAGAAACATTGAGATGTGGTGGAAAATCACAGCTTATGAGAAAAAATCGTCCAGAGAACCGTAATTTTCATCAAGAAAACCATGATACGCATTTTTACCAGAAACGCCCAGCCCTAGTGCACACACAAAAAACTGCATGTATGCCTCACCCTATGCGATTGGGCCATCCAACAAAACAAGCTCAGCTCAGCCCCTGGGATTTTTTAAGTTTGAATGCCTTAGTCTGAGATTTTTTTCCTCATTTTTGGACCTGAATGTACAAAGTACTATACCTTGGACAAAAGGGCACCCAAACCAAAGAAGCCTACAACAAATCTGGATAAGAGCATGCTATATTCTACAAACTCAATTGACAGATTATTGAACACATTTCAATAATTGGTTACACTTAACTTGATGCCGACATCATATGTATGACATAACAATGTTAATGACAGAGTCAGGGACAGGTCATAAACATGATTTCAATGTCATGAATGGTTTATGGTAAATTTGTAATGAAAAATTGAGATTATTAGGACTGTCTTCACCATAACTGACTGTCTTTACCATAATGACTATGTTACGACACTGTTGTTTCTGACACGGTTATTTCTGACACTGTTATGTCATACACATACGTATGACGCTGCCGTCAAATAAATTGTTACCGAATAGTTAATGTGCTAATAATGCTTGTTGACATTGTCACTGTAACTAACTAATGTGTCCCCTTCCTGTTTTCCTGTGTGTTTAGAAAATGCTGCAGTCCCCGTACTTCTTCTTCGACGTTGTATATCTTCATAACGGAGCAGATGAGCAAGCAGAGGAGAACAGCTGGAGGGTAAATATCTCCTTTCATTTCGTTTTCCAGAATTACAGTAATTATCATAACAGTGGTTTAGCTATTTACTCATCTAGATAGTCTTTTAATTGCTTTAATTCATCACACCAATATCACTATGGAGTAGGGGTGTAAATAATAATCGATATGTATTGATTCATCAATCCTATGGCCGACGATGGAATCGTATCGTATCGTGGGGCATTCTTCAAAAATAATCAAATCACTAGCCCCTGCCCAATGCCCTAGCTGTTAATTGTGCAACATAATGGAAGTGGAAAAGTAATTTGAAAAAAAATCGAATCGAAACGGATCGTGGGAAATTCTCAAGTAAAAATAATCAAATTGTTCTATTGATCTCTTGAATGGAGATCGAATTTTTTACGTATCCAATTTCTTTTCTGATTTCCCCCCACCCCCTTTAGTAGTAGTAGAGTAGAGTAACTTTATTAATCCCCAGGGGCAAATTCAATTCATCTATGCCAGTATTTCCCAACCTTTTTTGAGCCAGGGCACACTTTTTCCCTTCAAAAAAATCTCGCGGCACACCACCAACCAAAAATGATGAAATAATGAAAACAAATGATAGTAGCCGCCTATTAGTCAGTCTTATAAAAGTGTCTTGAATAGCAATCAAATAAACACAATTTTTTTAATCATCTTTTAAATTTCCTCTTTCAAATAAAAAGTGCACTTAACATGTCCCTTCTTAAGGAAGCTATAAACTTCAAAGTAGGCCTAGGCTTACTATTTACAAATTGTTATTCCAAAAGCATTCTATTTGCAGGAATACAGAAAATAATGCTTATTCTGACAGTAGCAATGCTATTTAGGAAAGATTTCACTGTTACAATATGAATATGCATGTTTAATATCAATCTCTGTTCAATGCCTTGCAAAATAGAACGCTTTCTCTGATTGCGTCTCCATCCACAAAACGCACATTGGCCAGGAGTTGCGCATGTCCACTAATATCAGCCTCGTCAAGTTGCAATGCAAATTTCTCACGGATACGGATCTTTTCCAAAACCACACTTTCGATGTCAGCAGACATGTCATCAATGTCTGGAAATTGTGTTATTTGAGAGTGGGACTTTGGCTATTTCTTTAACCGCTTAAGGTCCAAGCATCTCATTTACAATGGCTTTGCAGGCAGGTAATATTTGCCTTGTGATTTTTTTGATTTAGCTACAAGTTCAGCTACGCAGGCCAACAAAATAGTCTGCACTCTTGTTTTGTGCAGGGTGTTTCGTTTACATACCAAGCACAATGGAATCGGTGCCGTTGCATCCCCGGTAGTCCTAAATCCTAATGAAATGTAACTCTCTTTGTATTGACTCGAGCTCACGGCACGGCATTTGCCTTTTTTTTGACAGCTACTACAATGCAATTCGCTACCTGCTACCACCTAGTGATAAGGAATTATTACATGATTAGGATGCCAATCAACAGCAAGCACTACATAATGACATATAGGCATTATTTGTTGATAATAATGAATTCTTTTTTACGCGTCCTTCTGCAACCTTATGTACAGTATCTAACTTCTGTTCTGATGTTCCCACCCCCCCTGTAGGACATCTACACGTCCTTCTGCAACCTTTTATGTAGCTAACTTCTGTTCTGATGCCCCCACCCCCCCTTTAGGACATCTACGCGTCCTTCTGCAACCTGGACTCCAAGGGCATGTGCTACAGCTTCGAGGTGTCGCTGTGTGGCCCTGCGCTGGAGCTGCATAACTGCATGGCCAAGCTCCTCTCGCACCCCCTGCAGCGGCCCGCCCAGAGCCAGGCGTCTTACAGCCTATTGGAGGACGACGAGGCGCCCGAGGTGGAGGCCACCGTTTGATTGGAGGACGACGGGGCGCCTGAGGTGGAGGCCACCATCTGATTGGATCTGATCTGATCACAGCACACTAGATCACGGAGTCTTAACTTAAAACACCTGCCTCCACAACCAGAGGGGTACACTAAGAAACTGGTTCAGGAGTAAACCAGGTTAAGTTAAGAGGTAAATCATCTAATAGAAGAGCCTGGAGACCTCATTGGACTCTAGGCTCTTCTATTAGATGATTTAGCTTCTTGGTATCGGCCCCTGCCTCCACAGTTGGGACAATGCAGCAAAACAAAAACCGAGGCCACGACACATCTCCTTCTTCCTCCTCCTCTTCTTCCTCCTCCTCCTCCTCCTCCTCCTCCTATTCTTCCTCCTCCTCCTCCTCCTGCTCTTCTTACTCTTATTCCATCTCTTTGTCTTCTCTGAAATCATGACACAGAACCGGGCCTGGTACAGGATGGCAACCCACCAGAGGTGGAAGCCGCGGTCCGATCACGCTAGAGTCTTAAACACCTGCCTCCACAACCGGGACAATGCTGCAAAACTGAGGCCACAACTCTTCTCCTTCGTTCCTCTCCTTCCCCTGCTCCTCCTTTTCCTCCTCCTCCTCCTCCTCCTCATCTTCCTCCTCTTCCTCCTCCTTTGTCCTCCTCTTCATCCTCTTCCTCCTCCTGCTCTTCCTCTTCTTCCTCCTGTAATTACAATACAACAGGCCTAATACAGGGCAAACTGGATTTGTCAGTTTACAATCCAGTCTCATAATATATATTTTATTATATTTCAAATGGCCTGATGTTACCTGTCCAATTCAACCATTAACTCGTGAACAGCCATGCAGGCAGCCAAGTGGAGGACAGGTGATTGGGGTAATCACCTGACTATGGAGCTGTTTCCACTTAGCTGGATATGTTTATATGTGGATATTTTTTTATCCTGGTTACATTGGTTTTGACCTTCCGTTTCGACGTAGCAGATATTTAAAATCCAGATATAAAAAAGCAGGCTTTAAAAGTATCCTATTTAGGGGGCTGAAACGCATTTGTTACAATGGAGAATTTATTTTTATCCACATGTTGCGTTTACACCTCAACAGTAGAAAAAAATATCCTGCTACGTGGAAACGGCACCTAAATTGGAGAGGTAAAACCAGGTCATTTGGGATGTGTGCCACTAGATTGTAAACTAATGAGTCCAGCTTGCTCATCACTGACGACAACCCACTAGAGGTGAGAGACTTCTGACAACCATCTGACTACCACTAGAGTCATGACATCCACCTTAGCCTCTGTAAACAAGGTGTTGCAGCAAACAATTTACCTTCCCTTTCTCAATCTCAAATCCAGCAACCCAAACTGAGGCCACTGTCTAATGCCACTCAGACAACAACCGCCCCCTCCTCCATCTTCTCATCTTCTTCCTCTTCGTCTTCCTCCTCCACCTCCCATCTGTGTCTGCTTCTGTAACTATGACTCAGAGCCAGGCTTCCTCCCACAGCCTCAAAGCTGCAAACGTCTTACACCCACCTCTGCTTCTGAGCACCCAACACAAACCCCAGGCCACCAATTAATCACCTGCCCCTCTGCTCCCTCTCTCTGCTCCCTCTCTCTGGCTGTCTGTCTCCGTAAACACCACTTTCCAGCACAGCAGTCCGAGGTCTCTGTCATCTTTAGCAGCTGGCTACTACTTAGAGTCTGACTGTCATCCTCCTCATCAGAATCTCCTCCTCCACATTCTCCTCTTCCTCTTTCTGCCTCCTCCTCCTCCTCCTCCTCCTCCTCCTCCTCCTCCTCCTCCTCCTCCTACTCTACCTTTCCTTATTCCCCGTTCTGTCCCCTCCAAATTCTCGTCCTTCTCCATCTTCTTCTTTCTTGTCTTTCTTACTCTCCTCCTCCTCTATCTTCTCTCCTTTCTTCCTCCTCCTCCTCCTCCTCCTCTATCTTCTCTCCTTTCTTCCTCCTTCTCCACCTCTTCTACCTTCTCTTCTCCCTTGTCCTCCTCCTCCTCCTCCTCATGCTCCTCTGCTTCTGTAGTGGTGGTGAGCAGTCTGATGTCACCTCTGCCTCTGCCTCTGTAGCTGTACAAGCAACAGGTAGCCAATCTCCATCTTTAGGAAGTAGAAGTCCTGTGCTTGTGGTCGTCCCCAAGGTTATTTGCATGGTTGGAAGTTGAAAGCTTTTTAAAGGAACAGTGTACCATTTTTTTTTAAGTATCCTCCTTTTACACCTTCCTTTACATAAATATTTAAATGTTGTTATTGAACCGGATGGTACCAAAAACTGAATGGTACAGTACCAACTGGTCCCAAAACACATTTGTCAGCAAATCTCCTGAAATGCCCACCGCCCTCAGGAAGTTAAGTGTTCAAGATCAGAATCCAACATTCATTTAACAGCAGTGTTGGTCAGTCAACGTAACTTGTCAAAAGATGTCGTTGGGGAGGGTCATGCATTTTTTTTTTGACTATGTCGTGGATAGGGTCGTCAAACTTTTGAAGCTCGCTAGGGGAGGGTAATGCAAAATTTGACAAACCAAGGGTGAAAATCTGCTGATGACCCCAAAAATAAATAAGTAAGTAAACAAGTAATATCACCAGAATCAGAGAACGGCTGTAAGAGGAGGAGAAAGGCAAAACTCAATTATTCAATTTTAGGGGAGGTGTAAAATGAGTTTATTTCCAAAACTTGCGGGCTGTGCCTTTAAGATCAGCTGCTGCGTTGGATTGCGGCAGAACTTCCACGTTCGGAACCAGAAATTTCCACCACTGGCAAACACACACACACACACACACACACACACACACACACACACACACACACACACACACACACACACACACACACACACACACACACACACACACACACACACACACACACACACACACACACACACACACACACACACACAGCTCCCACACTTGCCGTGACATCTCCATCACCCTGGATCATGTTCTGATGGTCTTAGTTGCTAAATGTCTGTACCATTGTCTCTTTACTTTTCCTCCCATCCCTGAGGGGAGAGCTTTTAGTTTCACTTCTTTTGTTCTGGTTGGTTTTGGATGGCAAGGTATACAACTTTATTTTATTATTATTATTATTTTATTATTGTGTTTTCTTTTTTTTCTTTTGTTTTCTCCAAAAGGCCTTGCTCTTGTTCTTGTTTCTCGTTACTGTACTCTACCAGTCTTGTTGCCTATGTGATTGATTTTAAATCGAAAAATACATTTTATTTTTTATGTTGCTATTTTTAAATCATGCTTCATCACTATAGTTATTATTATTATTATTATTATTATTATAATTATTGTTATCATGCTCATTACTGTTAAATGAATGTAGCTGGATGGGGGAAGGACTGCTCTTCTACTGTATTTAAAGGGCCAGTTCAGTCAATTTCATCATGCTGTTGTATTGCTCACGCTACCCTTGACTTGTCAGTACCCGGTGATGCCACATTTTTCGGCTAAGCCCTTTCCGAGATATGAGCTATTCTATTGGGGGCAGCGTTTGTTTACATTTGGGTCATTTCACGTGAAATCAGACACTTTGGGACCCGACCGACCCGGATTTCAATCATACTTGGTGTGCCTTTTTAGTAGCAAGGTAGCACCCCAGAACTGCATTGGTTTGAATCTGACGCTAATATTAAGGGAGAAACAGACTAGGAAAGGTTCACATGTGAGGGTAGGACACTATACATTCAGCCTTGAATATATCAGTCAGTGTTAGTCACAAAAAGATGCCTGTGGTGTTATTTGAAAGCTCTTTTCTGGCTCTACATATTACACAATAAGCTTGGAATACAACAACTCTCAGAATATGAATTATGATAAATTGAAAAATTAAAAATTGAATATCTAAAAAAACTATATTTTAAAATGGCCAGTTCCTTGTCCAAACGTAGCCGGCAATGTCATTAGCAACACCTCAAATGCTGGTGTTCGGTTCTTTATTCATTTCAGAGAGAATTTGACTCACAAATATGGCGTCATACAGACCACTTACTAATAATATGGTAATACCATAGTAGCATCACATGACAAAACAAAAACAAAACAAAAATGGTCAGTTTCCATGGTCCCAGGTTTCAGAAACTAAGGCAGATGTCCATTTATACACACCAAATGATGATATGTGAATGTTTGAACATTCCTTCTCTGTGTACCTGTGTCATCTTCCCTTTACCTTACTTTAACCCCTTAGCGCAGCACTATGGCTCTCTGTAATGTCACAGCAATGTTGTTATGATGTAGTTAAGCATTTTCAGCAAGTGAATAGGGTCGCCGGCGACCCTTGCTGCAATAAGAGGCTACAGAGATAATCAATGGCTACACTCTCATTTTGTACTCTACCAGTGCATTTGAAGCAGCAGCTATGTCTTTTGTAGATAATGTATAAGTACGTCCCGTTGCAGTTACAGGTTCCACTACCAGAAGCACATCCTGATGATCCATGACAAGTCTATCTGGTCTGAAGGGAAAAGTGAAGGATGGAGATGGTCCATGAGGATGCAGGAAGTTCAGTTTCACCTCTCCAGTGCTCGGCATACATTCCTCAACACATGCTAGCCACCAGTTGCCATCATATACAGCTACAACATACCCTTTGATGCTTGAAAATGTAACACATTCCTTTGAGCTCACTCTTTCAACTCTGCCTTCTCTGAATGCTAAAAATGGCCTAACTTCCACTGAGTCCGTTGACAATGGGCAGAAGCTGTGTAGTTTTTGAGTACCTGGAATAGTTCTTGCAGATTCCAACCTTTTCAACAGGTTCTCAGCTTCATGATGGTACATCTCTGTTGTGGCAAACTGGCAATGGATGTTCTTGAGAGAGATGCACCACCATGAAGCTGAGAACCTGTTGAAGAGGTTTGAATCTGCAAGAACTATTCCAGGTACTCAAAAACTACACAGCTTCTGCCCATTGTCAATGGACATTAGGCCATTTTCCGCATTCAGAGAAGGAGTTGAAAGAGTGAGCTCAGTAAAGGAATGTGTTACATTTTCAAGCATCAAAGGGTATGTTGTAGCTGTATATGATGGCAACTGGTGGCTAGCATGTGTTGAGGAATGTATGCTGAGCACTGGAGAGGTGAAACTGAACTTCCTGCATCCTCATGGACAATCTCCATCCTTCACTTTTCCCTTCAGACCAGATAGACTTGTCATGGATCATCAGGATGTGCTTCTGGTAGTGGAACCTAACTGCAACGGGACGTACTTATACTTATTTACAAAGACACAGCTGCTGCTTCAAATGCACTGGTAGAGTACAAAACGAGAGTGTAGCCATTGATTTTCTCTTTAAAGTACGGTAAAGGGAAGATGACACAGAGAAGGAATGTTCAAACATTCACATATCATCATTTGGTGTGTATAAATGGACATCTGCCTTAGTTTCTGAAACCTGGGACCATGGAAACTGATCATTTTTGTTTTGTTTTTGTTTTGTTATGTGATGCTACTATGGTATTACCATATTATTAGTAAGTGGTCTGTATGATGCCATATTTGTGAGTCAAATTCTCTCTGAAATGAATAAAGAACCGAACACCAGCATTTGAGGTGTTGCTAATGACATTGCCGGCTACGTTTGGACAAGGAACTGGCCATTTTAAAATATAGTTTTTTTAGATATTCAATTTTTAATTTTTCAATTTATCATAATTCATATTCTGAGAGTTGTTGTATTCCAAGCTGATTGTGTAATATGTAGAGCCAGAAAAGAGCTTTCAAACAATACCACAGGCATCTTTTTGTGACTAACACTGACTGATATAGTCAAGGCTGAATGTATAGTGTCCTACCCTAAAATGTGAACCTTTCCTAGTCTGTTTCTCCCTTAATATTAGTGTCAGATTCAAACCAATGCAGTTCTGGGGTGCTACCTTGCTACTAAAAACGCACACCAAGTATGATTGAAATCCGGATCGGTCGGGTCCCAAAGCGTCTGATTTCACGTGAAATGACCCATTTTTAAAAAATGTAACATAGGCCTACTCCAAATATTTTCCCAAAAGGTACCGCTGTTTGCTAGTTGTCTGCTAATGTTGTATAACCTTTCAGATGTTTTTGGGAATAAATAAAAATGTTTTCTTTAAATGTGAACAAAGCGCTGCCCCCATTACAATGACCAAGATCTCGGAAAAGGCTGAAGAAGGGAGAGAAAAAAAATCTCAGGTACTGACAAGTCCAGAGTAGCGTGAGCATTACAGCTGCATATTGAAATTGACTGAACTGGTCCTTTAAGCCTGTAGCGTTCGTTCCGGAATGCGAGGGGAGAGGGAGAACCAGGGGAATCACGGTGTTTGGCACAAAGTGCTTACTGGATTTTGAAGGGCACTGTGTACACACAAAACTGTATAAATGTTTAAATTTGTAAAGCTGTCCGAAATGAGTAAAAAGACAAATTCAATGCCATCTTCCCGTCTCCCCAAGTTGTGTTGAGTGGTTATATTCTATGCAATTCAATGCGTGTTTTATGAAATGTGCCTACTGCTGATCGTTGCAATTGGCAGTTACAATACTCGAGATTGCTATCTTTAAATGATAACACATTAGAAGCTGTCATCGAGAGTTTGGAATCCTGTTTAGATGTGTAATGGGTTCATTGTTGCAATCCCTGGCTTTGCCACAAGGGGTCGCAAGGAACCTTGCTGTAGTGTAGTCCTATATATCTGGAGCTGAGCACCAAGATCCCAGCAATCAGACCCTTCACATTTGCCACCACAGTTTTGTCAATGAGAAGATGCTCAGAGGCAACAGAGCTGATTTTAGCTTGCAGCCCAACAGCTTCAAGTATAATAATCTATGCTATGTGTTAGTAAGGTTATGATATTTGGGTTAACTTGGTACTAAAGGGCCGATTCCACCTGAGTGTTGCAGCGGAAATCAAGACTAATCAGACCAGGCAAAAGTCTTCACCAGTGAGCCTGTGTGAATTATAGTCTCATTTTCCTGTGGCACCCGTTGTGGTCTTCTGCTGCTGTAGCCCATCTGCCTCAAGGTTCGATGTGCTGTGCATTCAGAGATGCGATTGCATACCTCAGTTCTAACAAGTGATTATTTGAGCCACTGTTGCCTTTGTATCAGCTCAAACCAGCCTGGCAATAGTATTTTAACCCACATAACTCCTGCTCGCTGAATATTTTCTCTTTTTCAGACCATCCTCAGTAAACTCTAGAGATGGTTGTGTGTGAATCTCCCAGTAGATCAGCAGTTTCTGAAATACTCAAACCACGCCCACCTGGCACCAACAACCATGCCATGTTTCTTCCCTTTGCTCCCCATTCTGATGCTTGATTGGAACGACATCAAATTGTCTCGGCAATGTCTTCTACATGCCTAAATGTATTGAGTTGCCAGTGCCACCATATGAATAGCTGATTAGAAATTGTGTCAGTGAGCAGTTGGAAAGGTGTGCCTAATAAAATGGCCAGTGAGTGTAGGCCTGCACACAGGATTAAATACTGTACATGCATACACATATAATACTATATACTTATCAAAAACACTAAGTAAAGTACGTACATATAACTCTTATATCAACCACCCTGACTTCCTACCTCAATACTTTTTATGCTGCTGTCCATATTGACACTGCTCAATTTCCTTCTATTTATAGTCCTGTAGGGTGTGTATTACTTATCACTGGATAACCACAGACAAAAACACAATGCGACACCAAACATCAGCAAGCACCATCAGTCATCAGCACACCTGTCTGGTGTAACTGAGGTGTTCCTCCGCAGTCCGCCACTAGGGGCGCTCGAACCCACCACCTCCTTGTCAACACATGCACGGGATGAACACAGCACAGTACGTCTAAGCTAAAGAACCATGATAGCTCAGCGCTACCACTACTGTATGAGTCTTCATTGACCTAGTCAATGCATAAGTTCAGGGTATGGGAGGCACACAGCACGATACTGCTGGGCTTAAGCACCAGTCTGAAAGCTCAGCGCTATCGATACTGTATTGAGGCTTCGGGAGCAAGGTTTACAAATGTTCCACACCACACTGCTAGTTGGCCTCCGTTACACTCACCTACCTAAACCTCACTCTTACTCCCATTCTGGGTCAATGGCACCAGTGTAACTGGGGTGTTCCTGCGCAGTCTGCCACCTCCTGGTCAATGCATCAGTTTAGGGTATGGGAGGCACAGCACAATACCTCTGAGCTGAAGGACCAGTCTAATAGCTCAGCACTGCTGATACTGTATGAGTCTTCGGGAGGGAAGTTTATTATACTAACATTCCATGCCACACTGTACTAGTTGGCCTCCATTAGACTCACCCCCCTAATCCTCACCCCCATTCTGGGTCAACGGCACCAGTGTAACTGAGGTGTTCCTGCACAGTCCACCACTCGAGGCTCGAACCCACCACCTCCTGGTCAATGCATCAGTTCAGGCATGATACCGCTGGCCTTAAGAACCAGTCAGATAGCTCAGCGCTACCGATACTGTATGAGTCTTCATTGACCTTCAATGCATCAGTTCAGGGTATGGGAGGCATAGCACGCTACCACTGGGCTTAAGCATCAGTCTAATAGGTCAGTGCTACTGATACTGTATGAGTCTTCGGGAGGGAAGTTTACTGACGTTCCACACCACGCTCTGCTAGTTGGCCTCCGTTCCACTGTCTGGCGCTAAATAACCAGTCTGATAGCGCAGCGCTACTGCCACTGAGGAGGTTTGCTAAC
>NC_085862.1:5367512-5377512 GCF_034702125.1 Engraulis encrasicolus
CTCACCAGCTTGAGTATAAATATAGCACGAGTTTACCAGCTGACTCAGAATTCCAAGTTCATTGAACTCCTTATTGTTGAGAGATTTTAATTGCAGATTTGTGTTCAAACAACACACAACTCCATACAACTTACAATAAAGATTTAATTTTCCAGCTGCCTCAGAATTCCGAAGTTAATTGAACTCCTTATTGTTGTGTTGTGTGGAGCTTTGAATTGTAGCTTTATGTTAAAACAACACATACACCTCCACACAACTTACAATAACGATTTAATTTAACGTAGAAGTCTGAGGTAGCGGGTAAACTCTGATATCAAGTTCAAAACCATGCTGTTGCCATTGCAGTGTATAGCAGAATAAACAAACGATATAAGTTATCATGACTTATCACTAATATAATTTTTTTTTACAGTGTAGTTGCGATGATAAGACTACACTGTGAAACATTTCAAGCCAGTTAAACATAAAACGTTTAGTAAGTTAACTCAAATTGAGGCTTATCTCAACTCAAGGCTTTTTCAAGTTGAGTTAACTAATTACTCAACTAACTAACTACTTAACTAATTTCTTTTGTGTTTAACTGGCTGCAATGCTTTACAGTGTAGGTTGATTGGCTAAAGCCTTTATTGTCCCAAAGGGAAGTATAAAGTAGTAGTACTGTCAATACAAATGACAACACTAACAGTATGATATTAAATAGTTACAACAACATAACATCACACTACTGTAATTGCATCCTTAACAGTACTCTTTATACAAAACTGCTCACATTTCACATACAATGACACATAGGCACCATATACCGTACGTACATAGGCTACACTGCCATGCTTGATTGGTTGCTTTGAAGCTGAGAGTGGCGACACACACATTTGACACTTTGCAGGTACAGGGTAAAAAGCGTCACATATAGTAAAGTAAGATATTGGCTGACCTGACAGAGACCCAAGTGGTCGAAATGTTGTCTGTAAAATAAACTAACTGGGAGCAGGCAACGGCAGCGGCATTGTGGGGGTCATTTACTACTTCATTATTAGTGCTGATTGGTTGTCAGTGAACTTTTCCTTTTATTCGCTTTCATTCTCATGGGTTCCTTGTCAATGGATTCTCTCAGATTGACTGGTCCTGTCAATCATGTTTCTTTTATTCAGTGGTACACGTACTTCATGTATTCATCCTCTCAGATTGCGTGTTACTTTTATTCAGCGGCATATTTCACCTGGCTGGTTAAGGCGTGTGTGTGTGTGTATGTGTGTGTGTGTGCATGTGTGCATGTGTGCATGTGTGCGTGTGTGCATGTGCGTGCACTAGCATGCATGTGTGCGTGCATTCGTTTTTGTGTAGTGTCCACATGATTTTGTGGATGTTCAGACTTATTGTGTGCTGTTGATCCATAACAGGGACGGTGTATCATTGAGAAAAGGACAGTTCAGATGACCCGGACCCCCACGATTCAGTGCCCCCCACCCCCTAAGGACCCCAATGGGGAAGGTGAGTGTGCTCTGTGAAATTTGGGCTCTTGGATATTCTCAACACCTCAACATTTCAGGGATTTCAGTATACCCATTTAAAATTGATTGATCCATTATTTAGAATAGCACAAATATATACACTATGCCCACCTCAAAATGCTCACATATACAGTATACCCGCCACAAAAAAGTAGACTATACCACTGAATGAGACTGAGAAAAGGCCCTTCAAACTTCAATGTATTGGTGTTAGGTTGGATATTGCAGTTAGCCTGCTGAAAATTTGACGTAGCCTCTAAAACGGGACATACCTGGACCATATGGCTTTATCACACGCTAAAGGAAGTGTTATGAAGAGCATTTTCAGTCTAAACTTTGACAGACTGCATTTGGCCTTTGTAGGGCAGTATTGATTGTCTTTCAGATCGAAACAATTGTGTAGAACTAAAGGCAGTATGGGAGTTCCCAGGCTAGATTTAGACTGTATTATATCTGAATTGTGAATATGTATCTAAGTAAACTCCACTCATCTCTTTGTCTCCATTGTAGTGGTCTCTTAGTGCAGATAGCCCCACCACTGAGCCAATTCACTGAAAAAAGAAAAGAAAAAAAGAGTAGCAACCAGCTGATAGCTAGGCTAAACTAGGCTTCACTGGGTCGCTCGTTTTTTTTTTTTCAAAAGGAGTGAGTAAAACCATTTTTTATTGGAGGTTGATCTTTAAGTGGTTTTAAGACAAGAAATTGCAGTCCTAATCGTAGCCTTTTACTGCAGATGGGGTTGCCGGAGGGCATATTCACTATTTATTTTTAAAATACTCAACTAGGCTACATAATGACATTGCTATGACATTACAGATTAAGACATAGCCATTACAATTTTCGTGACAGTAAACATACTGTAGGCTCTGTGCAAAGGGGTTAATCTTACCTGCTACTCACCTCTGTCTTTTGCGATCTCTGTGAATTCCTTCTTCCAGTGACCTTCTACAAGAGCATGATGGACCTGTACAAGAGGAACTACACGCTGATTGTGAACGACCTTCAGAAGGAGCTGGAGGTCGCGGTGCGCGCGCGGGACGAGCACCAAGCCGCCGCGGCCGCCGCCAAGACGCAGAAGGAGGAACTGGCGGAGAAGCTGAAGCGCTACACGCAGACGTGCAAGGAGGACTTCTCCAAGCCCCTGGAGGCAAGTAGATACCTAGATAGATACAGTAGATAGATAGATAGATAGATAGATAGATAGATAGATAGATAGATAGATAGATAGATAGATAGATAGACAGGCAGGCAGGCAGGCAGGCAGGCAGGCAGGCAGGCAGGCAGATAGACAGACAGACAGACAGACAGACAGACAGACAGACAGAGAGAGACAGACAGAGACAGACAGAGACAGACAGTCAACAGACAGACAGACAGACAGACAGACAGTCAACAGACAGACAGACAGACAGACAGACAGACAGACAGACAGACAGACAGACAGACAGACAGACAGATAGATAGAGACTGCAACCCTATAATCAGTCCAAACTCCCTAACCATTACACCACGGCTGCCTTGATTAACATTGCAGTCAATCACTACGTTTACATGATGTTTTTAATTCAGAATTAATAATTCAGCATTAAATACTTCCGTCGAGTTTACTTTGATCTTTCCTTTAATTCCGAATTAAGAGGTGTTTACATGACGTTTTCAAAGCGGAATTAAGCTTTATTCAGAATTAAAGTCAATTAATTACGAATTAAGTGTCTCATGTAAACGTAGCATATGTCTATCTGTGTGCAGGGCATCCGTGAGGTCACGGGCGCTTTCCTGGCCAAGATCGACTCCGTCTTCCCCCACTCCATGACCTTCCACATCACCTGCGACAAGCAGCGCGCCCTGCTGGACGGCATCCGCAACAACTGCACCAGCCTGTCGCGCGAGATGGAGCACAAGTACCAGGATTACTTGAACGGCGTGGGCAACACGGTGGCGAAGCTGCAGGGCGTCCGCAGCGACCTGGAGGTGCAGAACACGCGCCTCACCAGCCAGCTCAACACCTGCACAGGTGAGGCCTTTCCTGATTATCATCGACTTTCAAATCTCGTCTCGTTAGCAACTTTGGCTTTGAGAAACGAAGGGCCAGCATTTTGGAAAGCATAATGTTATGTCATGTAATATAATGTGCAATGGCTCACCAGCCAGCTAAATACCTGCACAGGTGAGGTCATCGACTTTCAAATCACGTTTCGTTAGCAACTTTGGCTTTGAGAAACGAAGGGCAAGGATTTTGGAAAACGTAATGTAATGTCATGTAATATAATGTGCAATGGCTCACCAGCCAGCTAAATACCTGCACAGGTGAGGTCATCTACTTTCAAATCACGTTTCGTTAGCAACTTTGGCTTTGAGAAACGAAGGGCAAGGATTTTGGAAAACGTAATGTAATGTCATGTAATATAATGAACTGTAATTGCATTGCTAACCTCCAATCCCCCAGACCTACTGCTTGTCTGATTATCATCGACTTTCAAATCGCGTTTCGTTAGCAACTTTGGCTTTGAGAAACGAAGCCCTGAGGAGGCAGGGCCAGGATTTTGGAAAACGTAATGTAATGTGCTGTAATGTAATGTAGTATAGTGTAATGTAATGTAATGTAAGCCTGTGGCCTAGTGGTTAGAGAGTTGGTCTTTCAATCTAGGGGTTGCAGGTTCAAATCTCCCCTGACCTCTCCGTACATCTCCATCCATGGCTGAAGTGCCCTTGAGCAAGGCACCTAATCCCACATTGCTCTAGGGACTGTAACCAATACTAAGAAAAATAATAACTGTAAGTCGCTTTGAATAAAATGAAAGTGTCAGCTAAGTGCAATGTAATATAATATAATGTAATGTAATGTAATAGCATTGCTAACCTCCCCCCCCCCCCCCCCCCCCTCTCCCACCCCCTGGGGTCACCTGTATACAGGCGAGGCGTCTGATCTGAGGAGGCAGATGTAATGTTCTATAGTGTAATGTAAAGTAATATAGTGTAATGTAATTGCATTGCGAGGCGTCTGATCTGAGGAGGCAGGGCCAGGAATTTAAAGTAATAGCATGTAATAACATGTAATGTAGTGTAATGTAATATAGTGTAATTGCAATGCTGACCTCCCACCCCCTGGGGTCACCTGTATACAGGCGAGGCGTCTGATCTGAGGAGGCAGATGTAATGTTATATAGTGTAATGTAATGCTAACCTCCCTGTCCAGGCGAGGCGTCTGACCTGAGGAGGCAGATGTAATGTTATGTAGTGTAATGTAATGCTAACCTCCCTGTCCAGGCGAGGCGTCTGACCTGAGGAGGCAGATGTAATGTTATATAGTGTAATGTAATGCTAACCTCCCTGTCCAGGCGAGGCGTCTGACCTGAGGAGGCAGATGTAATGTTATGTAGTGTAATGTAATGCTAACCTCCCTGTCCAGGCGAGGCGTCTGACCTGAGGAGGCAGATGTAATGTTATGTAGTGTAATGTAATGCTAACCTCCCTGTCCAGGCGAGGCGTCTGACCTGAGGAGGCAGATGCAGGAGCAGAGGGTGGCGTCGGAGCAGAAGCGCGAGAAGGACACCAACGAGAAGGCCAAGCAGATACAGGACCTCACGCTGCAGCTCGAAATGCAGAAGCTACACGTCAGCATGTGCGAAGCCAAGGTGAGAACCGCTGGAGGGATGGAGGGATGGAGAGGAGTGGGTGAGAACGACTGGATGGAGGGATGGAGAGGAGTCAGGGCGAGAGGAGAGAGGGAGAGGAATGGGGGAATGGAGTGGAGTGGGGGAGAGGAGAGAGGGAGGAATGGAGGAGAGAGGGAGAGAAGGAATATAGAGGGGGGGAGAGGAGAGAGGGAGGAATGAAGAGGGGTGGGAAGAGGGATTGTAGGAGAGAGAGAGATATATAGGGGGAATAGGGCTGGATGCAATTCTGGGGTGAAGAGGGAGGGAGAGAGGGAAGAGGGGGGAGGGAGATAGGGAGAGAGGGAGAGAATTGTGTGTGTGTGGGGCTCAGGCTGGACATGTACAATTCTGAGGTGTGAACGGAGGAATGCAGAGGGAGGGTGGGATGTGGAGAGAGGGAGAGAGTAAAAGAGAGAGGGACAGAGGGGACAGGATGGAGAAGAGAGGGAGAGGTGGAGAGAGATAGGAAGGAGGGTGGTCAGGGAGACAGGAATAGGCTGGACCTGTGAAATGCTGATGTCAGGGCAGACAAAGGGATGGAGAGAGATGGGTGGAGGGGTGGAGGAGGGGGAGTGAGGGATGAAGGGAGGGGGAGAGAAAAAGAGTGAGGAATACCTAAGGTGAGGATGGAGGGATGTATGTATGTTGTATGAATAGAGGTAGAGAGAGAGGGGGACTGGTGGAAAGGATGTCTGGACATGTGTAAGCTCAGGGGCAGGACAATGGAGAGAGAGAGAGAGAGAGAGAAAGGGAGAGAGTAAGGGAGGGGGAGAAAGGGAGAGCGGGAGAACGGCTAGACCGGCGCAGATTCAAGGACAGGCAGATGGAGAGAAGGAGGCTGAGTGTTCAAGTTGCCCTGCTGTCTTAATTTTGTAAGTTAACTTAACTTCAGAAAGCGTCATGTTGAGTTAAACCTCGGGTTGAGTGAACTTACAAACTTAAGGCAGCAGAGCAAATTACTTTTTATGGTTAACTGGTTGCAGAGTTTTACAGTGTAGGCAGTTATGAGGTGAAAACAATCGAAAGCAGGAAAACAAATTGTGCCAGTGTGTTGTGTATGTCTACTAACGTTTTTTGTTGAAAAAAGTGTCTTGTCTTGTCAGTTAGAAAGCGGGAAAAGAAATTGTGTCAGTGTGGTGTGTACTTTACTGTATGTCTGCTTACGTTTTTTGCTGAAAAAGTGTCTTGTCTATTCTGTTTTGCAGCAGCGTACGCCAGCGCTCCCAAAGCCGATGCCCCCCAAGCCACCCAGCCTCCCAATAGCCATGCCTGTGGGTGTACCAGGACAGACAGGGTGAGGATCTGCCTCTTAATGCCTAAATAAAATATTGTGATTAATAATAGCACAGTCATAATATAAACCCAACAATACTACTACTACTGCCACTATGACTACTACCACTAATAATAAAAAATAACAATAAGAATATAATTTACAAATATAGTGATAATAACAGGCACAGGTGTAAAGTTAGTTAAGGACAGTAGCAAAATTAGTTTATGTGAATTTGTGTGATTTCTGTTGTCATCGCCATGTTTTCTGTTCCACAGGTAAGAAAAAGGATCTGCTTGGTCTGTGTAACCCGATGGCAGTGGGCTGTGTCAACTTAACCACAGCTAAAGATTAGCTGGCAAGAAAAAACAAACTTTCAAGACACTGATCACTCGATAAACCCTCTACATCAGTAGGCTATGTGCAACATAGAAAAAAACTCTTACGACACTGACCACAGGATGAACACTCTGTAATATATGAATAGGCTATGTGCAACAAACACAGTAAATTGTACGGCATTATCTCAACACTTTGAGAGATGGACGATCACTATTGTATATTACACTACTGTAGGCCTATATTATTACTGTGTTACACACTATGACTGTTAAATTCAACTCTCCAAGTGTTGAGGTAACACTGCCAAAATTCACTGTGCATGTACTTGCACAGGGGTGGAGAAACTGGATTGAGATTAAGCCGAATGCCTGCCTTGTGCAACCCATGCCCTATACATACTGGAGGACTTTTACATTGTAAAGCTGAGGTGCCCACTCCTGCGAAGGTGTAATGTGAAATGCATTTAACCCTGTAATGTACTGTATGTGATGTTGGCTATGATTATGTCCTCTTTTGAAAGTTTCTTTGGTTATAAAGCGTCTGCCAAATGCAATGTAATGTAATGTAATGTGTAATACACTTACTTCTCTGAAGTTTTTCTTCATGTGGCACTTCATTTTAAAATAATTTATTTGCTTTTTGTAGCAAGGTAGAAAGCTAACGCCTTATGTTGTAAAGTGGAATGCTGAAAAAAGATGTATTAAAATTTCATTCCATAATGCTCACATGTGATGCCATTAATGCAGATTGTAAAATAACATAAAAAAAGTAAAAAAAAATAAAAAAAAATGCATTTTCTTACACAAACTTTGTACAGTGACTAATTGGTTAGTCAGTTAATGCTGACTTACATATACTAGGATTTTACATGTTCATATATCCAAAACAAAATCTATCTATTGAAGGTGTACATATTTTTTATTGTTTCTTTGTTTAGTTGTTTATTGTTATTGTTTCTTTGTTTATTGTTATTTTTTCTTTGTTTTCATTTGCTGTTGAATTGTTACGCATTTGCTATTGTATTGAATGCAGCTGGAATAAATAAAAACACCAACTTGATTCATTTATACACTACGCTTTGTGTTATTAAAACAATAGGGGTCTTACACAGGCACATCCGAAGTGCTTGATGTTTGTTTTGAATCATGTTCAAAAAGCTTCCTGTTATTGGATAAATCCTCAGTGATCTCTGATTAACTTCAGATAACCCCAGACCCTCATGGAAAAACACTGGAGGCAGCATTTTGTTATCTGAAATAAATATCCCAAAACATCTTGCCATAAATTATCACAGATAATATCGCACTGCACTGGTAACATGCACTATACCTCGGTAAATACGACACATTCTGTGTGCATTTGTTCTGACTATTCTTACAGATAATAAAGTTGAATCTGATGAAATTTAATCTTATGAAGTATAAGTATAGCCTTTGATGTGTAAGCTTATGTAGGCTATGTTTCATTCATAGCACACCTCCTTGATGTGTAAGCTAATTCATAAGCACACCTCATTGATGTGTAAGCTAATTCATAAGCACACCTTCTTGATGTGATAGTTAATTCATAGCACACCTTCTTGATGTGATAGTTAATTCATAGCATATCTCCTTGATGTGATAGTTAATCCATAGCACACCTTCTTGATGTGTAAGTTAATTCATAGCATAGCACACCTTCTTGCATAGGCTGTTCTAGAAGGGGGGCCAGGGTGAGCCACAGCCTCTGTAGAATTACTCATGGCCCCTATTGTGGCTCCTGTACTAAACAGTCAATGCTCAATATTATTTTTTTCTGAATATCTAAATATGAAATACAATATATAAAATAGAATGTTGTACCTGTTTTTTCATTAAATGTGCCCCCCAAAAAACACATTGGGCCAACCTCGCCACCGCCACTGGCTTCTTGATGTGTAAGTTCATGTACTGTAAGTTTCAATCATAGCACACCATCTTACATGATCATCATCACTATCAATACGTCTAAAATGTATAGGCTATACAGTCTATAAATATTCAGGACAACAAATATCCACTTTATAGTAAAAACACCAAAGAAAGACCAGCCAACACCCCAACTCTACAAACCCACTCTGACAGTAAAGAACCATAATTTCTAATAAAAGACATCATTTTAAAAAGTGTTATGAAAGCATTACCGCTGTACTGTAGGCCTTCTGGCTGACTTAAGGCTGTATGAGACACCCTGGAAAGTAAACAGTTAAATATCTGTCATACGCAAGTGCTAGAGCTGACATTTTTGTCTTGAAAAGAGCCTTTTCCGTAGTCACAGCTTTGGTTCGCCTTTCAAAGAGGAAAGAACTGCTCGACAGTCCAATACGGTATATATATACATCGACACCGTTACACCCAAAGGTTAAGCATACTTTACATTCTATAGACTTACATAACTTCTTTCCATCAATCCTTCAGTGAGAGTACAGGGGAAAAAGGCATTGTCATCAACTATGAGACACTGAGCTCTAAAAATAAAATAAAATAAGCTTAAAAATCTGGGTCAGTCCATTTCCTATGTCATTCAACACATACAGCATATATCAAGAGAGATTTGCAGGTGATTCACATGATTAATATCATCAATAATATGTAAGTGGCAAGTCCGTAACCAGACATGTTCAAATACCGAGGTCAAATACTGCGTGCTGTACTGCATACTGTACATTTTAGAATGCTTCAAACTCTTCAGTCAAACTCTTACGTTTGTTTTCATTAATCACTGCCAATGTTGATCATATATCAATTTTCATCATATACACATTTTACATTACTGAAAAAAAAATACAGAGGACATGACCTCTGTGTCCTCAGTGGTAGTTACAACCATGGTAAGTGGTTGTATCTGACTCTCAGCAAAACTGATGCATGCCATACACTATACAGTATGTGTCCCCACTGAAAAGTTTGAGAACCACTGACATACGGTACACTGTGTGTACTACCCGATGTGTTACTGTGCAGACTTTTAAGGACAGAAGAAATAACCTTACATTTTACACTGCTGTCATTTTTGTGACACACCACAAAAATTGAATTGCTGTCATAAAACACCCATAGTGATTTCACATAAAGTTCTTCAATTTGTGCTGCCTAGAGTACGGAAATAAAGCAATTTCAAATTTATAAGACTGATTTAATTTAACAGTTCTAGAATCCATGCGCAACTTGTATGTGTTGCAAACAGCAGGACTGGTTAAC
>NC_085862.1:5382512-5402512 GCF_034702125.1 Engraulis encrasicolus
CAATATAAAGGCCAATGTGATTGACAAGAAGGCAAAGAGACAGCGAATGGGGCTGAGATTATCATGTCCCAAGAGGACTTCACTTCCAAGTCAAGACAAAAGAGGACAAACTGAACATTTGAATACATTAATGTTTTTATTATTATTATTATTTCCAGTTTAAGTGAAATAAAATGGCACTGAATAATAGGAAATACAAAATGCATGTATTACCACTCTGAATGTACACACAGTCACGCACGCACACACACACACACACACACAATGTACACGCACACACACACACACACACACACACACACACACACACACACACACACACACACACACACACACACACACACACACACACACACACACACACACACACTCCCTCCCTCCCTCCCACTCCACTCCAGTCCACTTCTACTTCCCGATGCAGAAGTCTCTGAATATGATGTCCAGTATTTCCTCGGCCCCCACCCGGCCCGTGATGCGTGCCAGCGCGGTGAGGCCTAGTCGCACGCCCTCCGCAGCCAGAGCCAGGTCCAGGTCCCGGTAGCGCTGGTACTGACCCAGGCAGCGCAGGCACTCCAGCAGATGGGCCCGGTGTCGGGCCTGAGTCAAGCTGGGGCCTCCGGTCAGTGGGTCTCCACACCTGACAACAGCCGCACAGCAGCACAGTGCAGCACACAGGAAAGCACAGTAGAGGAAGGGAAAGGAGAGGAGAGGAGAGGAGAGGAGAGGAGAGGAGAGGAGACGAGAGGGAGAGGAGAGGAGAGGAGAGGAGAGGAGAGGAGAGGAGAGGAGAGGAGATGAGAGGAGAGGAAAGGAGAGGAGAGGAGAGGAGGAGAGGAATGGATAGGAGAGGTGAAGAGAGAGAGGAGAGGAGAGGAGAGGAGAGGAGGAGAGGAGAGGAGGAGAGGAGAGGAGAGGAGAGGAGTGGAGAGGAGCGGAGAGAGGAGTGGAGAGGAGAGAGGAGAGGAGAGGAGACGAGAGGAAATTAAAGGAGAGGAAAGGAGAGGAGAGATGGAGAACAGAGGAGAGGAGAGGAGAGAAGAGAAGAGAAGAGAAGAGAAGAGAGGAGAGGAGAGGAGAGGAGAGAGGAGTGGAGAGGAGAGAGGAGAGAGGAGAGGAGACGAGACGAGAGGAAATTAAAGGAGAGGAAAGGAGAGGAGAGATGGAGAAGAGAGGAGAGGAGGGGAGAGGAGAGGAGAGAAGACAAGAGGAGAGGAGAGAGGAGAGGAGAGAGGAGAGGAGAGGAGGGGAGAGGGAGAGGGAGAGGAGAGGAGAAGAGAGGAGAAGAGAGGAGAGGAGAGGAGAGGAAAGGAAAAGAGAGGAAAGGAGAGGAGAGGAGAGGAAGGGAAGGGAAGGGAGCAGGAATGTGTGAGGAAGTTTCTGTGTTATCGTGTACCACCAGTCTGACAAAGCACAATCTGACAAAGTAACTGGTCCGGCCCGCGAGTGAACTGGGCAGCCGGGCACCAGGGCTGGAACTGGAACATTACAGGGTGTTCTTTTCTGCTCCAGAACAAGGGCAGGCACATGCACGCACACTCATGCATGCATACAGACACACACACATATATGCACACACCCAACAACGCATGCAAGCACACACATACGTACGCACACACACTACAAATCACTACATTTGCCATATATGCATGCATTCTGCATGTTTTCATGTGTTCATCCAAATGCTCCATATTAATTAGGGAGGCGTGCAATGGAAATATTTTAATACTCTACTGTATAGCCAAATCAACATTGAGTTGGCACCCCACCTATACATTTTGCTGAATCTTGATTGCCTATTTTTCTTACACCTGCCAAAGAGATACTCTTTAGCCAGGGCTTTTTGCATGTGTGTTTATTTTTTATTTGTTGTTTTGAAAAATGACTGAGCATTGAGCAATGCTTGCATGTATTATTCTATTATATACCACAGCTCAAGATGATTTTAATTCCATTTCAATATCTATAATTGAGCTGAGCGGGCTTGGAGGAGTTCTCCGCTCTCTGAGTGCTCCTGTTATTGTTGATGATATTTGGTTCAAGTTGTTGGCCTCATGGGGGCCGCTAGGGGGGATAAAGTGGTACAGATTCTAAGGGCCCAAGCACTGATAGGGGCCCTTAAGGGGGCCTAAGCACTGAGAGGGGCCCTTAAGGGGACCCAAAATTTGAATCTTTCATGGGGCCCAACATTTCTGACAGCGCCCCTGGTTGGCCTACATTTCTCTGTTAATAAGCCAAATAAACATCTAACATTAGTATTATTAATAAGTACTTACAGGATCTTGTATCATATCGTATCGTATCGCATCGTATTGTATCGCATCACATCATATTGTATCGTATGATAGTAGCAATGGTTATGTTAGAGAAATACTGTGGTCACAGGATATTGTATTGTATCGTATCGCATCGCATCAAATTACGTTGCATCGCATTGCATCGTATCGTATCATAGTAGCAATAGTTATGTTAGTGAAGTTATCTGTACTCACAGTATCTTGTATCGTATCATATTGCATCACATTACATCGCATCGCATTGTATCGTATCGTAGTGGCAATAGTTATGTTAGTGAAATACTGTACTCAGGATCTTGTACCATATCGTATCATATCGTAGCGTATCGTATAGTAGTTACGTTAGTGAAGTACTGTACTCACAGGATCTTGACGGTGTCCTTCAGCAGGAACAGGAAGTCGGTGACGCCACCGCTGGTGTGGCAGGACATGAGGCAGGCCCTGGGCTGGTCACCACGCTCCGCCAAAACCCCCATGATGCACTGCTGCTGCTCCTCAGAAAGCAGATCGCTCTTATTGAGCACCAGGAGACAGCGAGGGGGGGTCACCATCCCGTCATCTGTGGTAGGGGATATGGAAAAAAACATGAAACGTTTCATTGCATAATGTCCTAAACTTCATTGGAAACTCATGTCATCATCTACATATCTGTGAATTCTTGCTATTCAAATATTTTCAGAACATTGTTTTTAAACCTATATACTGTAAAGTGCATTTTGCAATGCAATACCCAATACAAAACACCGTACATCGTATGGTATATTGTTTATTGCCCAGTCCTACCATCACCTGTGGTGGGAGAGGGGGAGGGGAGCACATCGGCCATGTACGTGTCGAGGGCACTCGCTATGTGCTGAGGATCATGGGTAATAAGCTGAGACGAGTCCACCACCACCAGTGCCAGGTCGGCCTGTCGCACCCTGGAAGGAGACAGGCAGACACACACACACACACACACACACACACACACACACACACACGCACACACACACACACTCACACCGACACAAGTGAGATGATCAAATCATGACAGTCTTCAGACAGTATCTGCATAATAAAATCAGTGGACAGAGACAAGTGAGACCAGGACCGTATTACGACACTGTGGTGTCCCCGGCCACTACACCTCGCAGGTGCCCCCCATTTATGAACAATATTTGCAGAGTTCAGATGCAAAACCCCCTAACTCCATTTCTGAAGACCTGCACTTCTATATTTTTAGAGAACCCTGTTGCTAGTTTGGTTTAAATTCATGTACTTGATAATACATATAAATAGTTATATTACCTAAATTAAATTAAGAAATATGCAATTTTGATAGCTTTGTATTAAATAAAAATGAATTAAGATTATTTTCTGAAAAGGCACTTAGGGGGTTTTGCATCTGAACTCTTCATTTGTAAAGTTTTTGTCACGTGGTGCCCCCTAACTGGCTGTAAACGGCTGGTGCCCCTGGGCACTGTGCCACTGGCCCTTATGGATAATCCGGATAAGAGTCAGACGATCAAAGTGAAGTTCGTTATCTGTTCAGTTTATTCATTCATTCATTCATTCCTGTGGGAGGCAAGCAATGTTGGTGAAGGCAAGCAAAGATGAGCGGATAACAACAGAAACATTTTTGTCTGATTCAAAGTGGAAAATAGTTTAACTGCAGGTGGTGAATGAAACCAACAACAGTATGTTTACAGTGATTTGATTTGCCGCCACCATCTGTAGAACTTGGAGCTGTCAGAATGGAATGCTAAACTTTGCAAAGTTGTGTGCACACACACACACACACACACACACACACACACACACACACACACACACACACACACACACACACACACACACACACACACACACACACACACACACACACACACACACACACACACACACACACACACACACAGAGCAGCAGCAGCAGCGGATGCTTCGAACCTCCTTCCTGTGTGGGGTCAGGATCCCAAACCCACCGAGTCTCAAATCATGCCACACACACACACACACACACACACACACACACACACACACACACACACACACACACACACACACACACACACACACACACACACACACACGTGTACACACACACACGTGTACACACACACACACACACACACACACACACACACACACACACACACACACACACACACACACACACACACACGCGCACACACACGCACACGCACACGCACACAGGCCTCCTCTGAAGAACTTATACGCACTTCCTGAATGTCCTACTGGGGCTGCCGGGAGCACACTGGCCATATCCATGATGTATGTATGACAAGACAGTGCCGCCACCACCGCCGCAGTTGATGTACAGCTGAAACATAAACAGTGAAGGGGCACTGGTATGATCGTCAGCGCAGGGCCGGATTAAGATATAGCCCGGGGCCCCTTGGCTACAGGTTGCTGTGGTGGGCACCACCCAAATGGCCAGAGGTGTAGTCTACTTTTTTGTGGTGGGTATACTGTATATTTGAGCATTTTTTGAGGTGGGTATACTGTATATATTTGTGCTATTCTAAATAATGGATCAATCAATTTTAAGTGGGTATACTGAAATCCCTGAAATTTTGAGGTGGGTATACTGCGTATACCTGCATTCTACGTAGACTACACCACTGCAAATGGCAAATTTTGCAGCAAATGTACATAGAAATAGACAGTGGCATAATTACGAGCTAGGAATTAACCTTTAAGCAGAGAGAGTAGAGAGAGAGAGGTTCCATTGGCCCATTGTTTCCTGGTTCTATTATGGCCCCCCTTAGGCAGACCTAGGCAGACCTAAGGACTGTTCTATTCATTGTAGGAGCATTATGACACGCCCCTTTAGGCAGACCGGAACCTGGTCGCGTTAGGTGCCCATAGAAACCTATTATGTTGGCATATCTCTATAGAATATCTCTGCTTTAAGAGTGTGGGTTTTTGAACATTCTATAAAAAGAATGTGTTCTATAACAATGCAAGATTCTAAAATTCCAAATTGTATTGTATGGCGCCCAGAATTCTATAGAACTTTCACTGCCCGAACATTCCCGTCACATCTTGTCACAATTCTGCAATTTTTCCACTTTTGACCAATCAAGGGGGACCACTTTTGGCAAGTGGGGGCCCCTAGGCTGCAGCCATACCTAGCCTGTGCATTAATCCGGGCCCTGTGAGAGTATGGCAGTGCTGCTGCGGTTGATGTACAGCTGAAACGTAAACGGTGTGGGGGGCACTGGTCGGGACAAACAGGTAGGAGGGTCAGGACATGTCACCAGAAGTCACCGGAGTCAAGGAGTCTCAGGAGGAGCAGACAGGAGAAGTGGCCCCTTTTATGTGTCCACTGTTACGCAACAAAGGACCCCCCTTAACTTCACTTCACACACTTCACACGCTCACACACTCACGCATGCCGATGTGCACAAATATTTGCCATGGATATCTATTTATATGCTGTGCTGTGCCTATTGTGACACGGCACCGCCCAAATGTACACATATGTGATTGATTTGATTCGGTACTTAGCAGTGATGAGAGCATTCACAACTGTGCCGAGTACGTCAATACTTTGCCATGGATATCTATTTATATGCTGTGCCTACTGTGACACTGCACCGCCCAAATGTACACATGTATATACAGTATGTGATTTAATACGGTACTTAGCAGTGATGAGAGCACTCACTACTGTACCGAGTACGTCAATACTGTAAGAGTTAGCAACAAGAATGTACGTCAATACTGTAAGAGTTAGCAGGGGCAGATTATGGTTTCATGGGCCCCTGAGCCAAACAACAAGAATGGCCCCTCTCTCCTTGGACTGGCGAGATTCAGAAAAGTTGGGGTGTTTAAGCCCAGATCTTAGAGAGCCTTATTTTGTTGGGTGTTTGGGGAATTCTCAAGTTCAAGTTCAAGTGTATTTTATTGTCCAAAATCTATGTAACAAGGTTAGCACAGAAGTTTGAAATTGTATTTGATCAGTCTCCCCTGAAAATTTTTTGAAAATACGGCAGTTAAAAAGTACAATTTTAACACAATATGAAAACATACAGTAAATATAGACCAATAATGAGGTGGCTTTTTGTAGTAGCATGGAGGCTTGGCCTTCAGGGCCCCCCTGGCTCTGTATGTGTACTGTCTATGTCTATACTGTCTATGTTTTTACCTAAAGTATGTGATTGTCTAAGTCTGCATAGGACAGTAAGAAATGTAATTAAAATTCTTTGTATGACCAGTGTATGTAAAGAAATTGACAATAAAGCCCACTTGACTTGACTTGTCTGGACGTGACTTGACTTGACCTGTCTTGACGTGACTTGACTTGACTTGGCTCTTGGGCCCTTGGGCCCCTGGGCTTGGGCCCGGTAGGCCCGTGCACTAATCCATACTGTGAGTGTTAGGGCTCGGTCGTAGTCGGAGTCGTAGTCGGACCGCTACACTAGACTGGCCTGCCTGACTCCACGTCTTCCTTCCGCCAGGCTGGAACATGGACTTCCATTCACACCTACTGTATTGGGAACCTCCTCATGCGCACGTCAACTGACACGATGACGAAAGCTAAGTGGCTAAGAGTAAGCCCTAAAGAGTGTTTATCTTAAATGTTCTAACGAGCTTGTTTGTGTGCCTGTGCATATATTTGTGTGTGCATGTTTGTGTGTGTCTGTGTGAGTGTGTGTGTGCATGCGTGCGTGCGTGTGTGTGTGTGTGTGTGTGAGAGAGAGAGAGAGAGAGAGAGAGAGAGAGAGAGAGAGAGAGGGAGTGTGTGTGTGTGTGTGTGTGTGTGTGTGTGTGTGTGTGTGTGTGTGTGTGTGTGTGTGTGTGTGTGTGTGTGTGTGTGTGTGTGTGTGTGTGTGTGTGTGTATGTGTGCGTGCATGAGTGCATGCATGCTCGTGTCTATAGGTGGGTAAGATCGGGATGGAATGGGGACACGACACTAGAGATGCCACAGTAACGAGCTCACTTCCCTCTGTGTGTGTGTGTGTGTGTGTGTGTGTGTGTGTGTGTGTGTGTGTGTGTGTGTGTGTGTGTGTGTGTGTGTGTGTGTGTGTGTGTGTGTGTGTGTGCCTGTGTATGTCTGTTTGAGTGTTTGAGTGTGTGTGTGTGTGTGTGTGTGCTAGTGATACACAAGGTGTGTGTGTGTGCACAAATGTGTGTGTGTCTGTTGGAGTGTGTGTGTGTGTATGTGTGTATGTGTGTGCATGTGTGTGTGTGTGTATGTGTGTATGTGTGTGCATGTGTGTGTGTGTGTGTGTGCTAGTGTGTATACACAAGTGTGTGTGTGCGTGTGCGTGTGTGCGCGTACATGTGTTTCCAGAGTCCTGGTGAGAACCTACTGTACTGTACACCAGTGAGAGGGGTGAGACGAGGGGCACGTTGTCTTCTTCCCTCTGTGTGTGTGTGTGTGTGTGTGTGTGTGTGTGTGTGTGTGTGTGTGTGTGTGTGTGTGTGTGTGTGTGTGTGTGTGTGTGTGTGTGTGTGTGTGTGTGTGTGTGTGTGTGTGTGTGTGTGTGCGTGCGTGCCCTGGTGAGAACCTACTGTACTGTAGTAGAGAGGTGAGGCGAGGGGCACGTCTTCACTGTACTGTAGTAGAGAGGTGAGGCGAGGGGCACGTCTTCTTCTCTTGGATGGAGATTAATATTCACTACAGTGTCACCGCCAGGTCAACACAAACAAACAACAGCTAGCGCATTTCCTTTCACTGAAGTAAGCCCCTGAAGCCCCTGTATGCAATACAATATGCGAGCTTGCCTCCTCCACTTGTGCTTGTGGCCTCACATTTTCCTGATGCCCCACCTCCGTGCAGAAAACAATTAAGTTTCCCCGCTGTCATCCTAGCCACAACAATTTTTTGGGAACTATTCTTCATTTTGGGGACTATTCTTCCTGGTACGAGGCCACAAGCACAAGTGGAGGACGCAATGTCGCATATTGGAATGCACCCCCTGTTAGCCGGCTAACAAGGCCTGAAAATTCATCTCACTGAAGCAGCGGATACATACAGTGCCCTCCATTATTATTGGCACCCCTGGTTGAGATGTGTTTTTTAGCTTCCAATTATTATTATTTTTCTCTAAATAATATGGGACCTTAATGGAAAAAAAAAGAGAAAAATCCAACCTTCAATACAAGTGCATTTATTCAGTGGGGAAAAAATCCCACATAAAGAAATAATTATTTGACATCAAATAATGTGTGTCACAATTATTAGCACCCCTGTTGTTAATATTTTGTACAACCCCCTTTTGCCAACAAAACAGCACCTAATCTTCTCCTATAATGTTTCACAAGATGGGAAAAGACAGAAAGAGGGATCTTCAGCCATTCCTCTTTGCAGAATCTCTCTAAATCATCCAGAGACCTGGGTCCTCTCCTCTGTACTCTCCTCTTCAGCTCACCCCACAGGTTCTCAATGGGGTTGAGGTCTGGGGACTGAGATGGCCATGGGAGGAGCTTGATTTTGTGTCTGGTTAACCATTTCTGTGTAGATTTGGCCATATGTTTAGGGTCAATTGTCCTTGCTGAAAGACCCAGTGACGACCCATCTTCAGCTTTTTGGCAGAGGGCAACAGATTTTGATTTAAAATGTCCTGGTATTTCAAAGCATTCATGATGCCATGCACCCTAACAAGCTTCCCAGGGCCTTTGGAAGCGAAACAGCCCCACAGCATCACTGACCCACCCCCATACTTCACAGTGGGTATGAGGTGCTTTTCAGCATGCGCATCTTTCGTGGCACGCCAGACCCACTTAGAGTGTTTGTTGCCAAAAAGCTCAATCTTGGTCTCATCTGACCAAAGCACACGGTCCCAGTTGAAGCCCCAATCAGTGATGCGCGGGTCGACGAAAAAACAAGACACACCCGACCGCTTTTTTCCCTAGTCCGTCCGCTTGCCCTGCCCGCAAGAAATATTCATGAAAAATATTGACCCGGCCCGCTTCCCGACCCGCCTTTGAAAATAGTAGCCGTGCGTCTTTATGAACACCCTAGCGTCATTGGCAAAGCACAATCACGTCAAAAGGTCTTAAAAAAGGAATTTGCGTCAAAAACAAGACAGCTGTGCATTTCAACAGGACATGGATTTTTGAACCGACGACTGCCGACTGTCACCTGTTTATTTCGGTAACATCGTCGTTTGGATAGGCTACATGGAGAAAATTAATCTGTAGGTTGGTGAGCAGACGGAGCCAGCCGTCAAGTGGATTGCCTCGTAGTCATGGTACGACACAGGAAATGAAAACAAACTCTGTAAGCAACACATGAGTGCGAAACCATTACAATTGTATAAGAAAATATGTAGGCTATATCCACCACTGCACTGTTTAGAGAGCACCCTCTGTGTTCTTCAAAATGCACTCAATGGTTGCACCTGCTGCACTAGTTGCGCGCAGAAGATATTCGGCCGACGCAGGAGCCTCATTAAGTCTCCTGCAGAGCGGGTGGCACCATCTTAGTTATTCAGCCATATAAACTTTGATCTATTTCGAAAAAAATGTCCCTGTCCCTGTCTGCTAAAGTAAACTATAGTCTATTGGCTAGCCTATAGCCTACTTTAAAATTCGGCATCATTTCAAAGGTCCTGACCGACCGCACCCGACCCGAATTTCATTTAAAATAATATTTCATAACCCGTGCCTGCGGTCGACCGCAGTTAACTGCAAGCGCCCGCTGCTTTCGGGTCAGCCCGCGCATCACTGGCCCCAATACCGCTGGGCGAACTCCAGACGTTTGCATTTATGATTGTGGGTGAGGAAAGGTTTTCTCCGTGCATGCCTCCCAAACAGCTTGTTGGCGTGTAGACAGCGCCTGATGGTTGATTTGGAGACTTTGTGACCCCAGGATGCTACCATTTGTTGTAATTCTGTAACAGTGAGCTTTGGAGATCTTTTGATTCCCTTACCATCCTCCTCACTGTGCGTGGTGGCAAAATAAACTTGGGTCCTCGTCCAGGCTTGTTTACCACTGTTCCAGTTGTTTTGAACTTCTTAATTATTCCTCTCACAGTAGATATGGGCAGCTGCAGTTGAGTGGCAATCTTCTTGTAGCCTCTGCCTGACCTGTGAAGGTCGACGCACATCTGCCTCACTTGTATGCTGTGTTCCTTTGTCTTTCCCATGTTTAAGAGTGGATAAGAGAAATGGCCTCGGTGTCACGTCATAGTTATACCCCAGGGAAACAGGAAGTGATGAATTACTAATTAAATGTTCCTACATACTCTGGTAAACTTTGTAAACTACTGTAGAAATGACAGAAATGCTTCAATTATATTTATTTCCTGGGAATTGTTAAGGGTGCCAATAATTGTGGAACAGGTGATTTAATGAAAAATAATTATTTTTTAGTCAGGGATTTTTTTTATTTTCCTACAATTCATTTGAGTTGAAGGCAACATTTTCCTACAATTTTCAGTGTGACAGTATTCTTCTGCAATAAACACTGAATTTATTTTAAGGCTTTTAACACATCTCAACCAGGGGTGCCAATAATTATGGAGGGCACTGTAGTATTAAGGAGTTGGTTCGATAGCATCATGGCTTTGGCTTGCTACTGTTATCTTTGTTATTGCAATGATGACGTACTGTATGTGAATTAATATTATGTCACAAGCTAATAAAGCTTGACAAAACGATGACACCGAAATAACCCTAAGCATGGGTGTAATTTTAGGTGTGGATGGTGGGGGACATGTCCAAACCACTTGTGAGATAAACTTAGATTGTCGCCACCACTTTCACCAACACAAAGCAAAAATAACATACCAGGACAATTTGATATATTAATGTCCCCAGCACTTTTGAAGGCAGACCTACCTAAGTTACCCCATAGGACCACCGCAAGCGATTGTTGGGCAAGATTTCCTAGTCGTGACCAACGTTCTAAGATAGAATTTTGCCGGTTCCAAGAGTCGCTGATTGCAAATTTAATATCTGTTAGATATTTACGACTCGAAATAGAACGTTGGGCATCGTCTCTGTGAGATTGACAGTTGCGATACTCTATATGTGTGCAGCGCAACCCGACGTCAAAATCAGACACAAAATCGGGAGTCATGTAGTTTCAGCCTGGCCTAAGGCTGTAGTAGCTTACTGTGCAATCGCTACTTCACAGCATTGCTTTGTATAGTGACAAATAGTCATCCATGTGTAGCTCATACCCTTCACACAAGATTTTCTGGCATAGACATCTTTGTATACAGTAGCTCCTATCTATATCAATCTGTATGCTGGAAATAATTCATGTGTTTTGAAGTTTTCTGTGCTCGGGTGCCTTTTTGATGCATTGCTCAGTCTCAGTGTGACAATCCTGGCTAGATAAAGGTTAAATCGAATAGTGCGAAAGTGCCCTACCTCTCCCTTGGGCACCGACCGCAGCCCTTACACTATTTCAAGATTATCTGGAATAGTCATCCTTATATGGCTCATATCCCCACTAATCTGTGTCTAGACCCTAGAGTCTATGTCTGTCTGCATGGTAAAGTAAGAAACGGAATTTCAATTCTTTGTATGACCAGCGCATGTAAAGCAATTGACAATAAAACCGGCTTGACTTGACTGTTTACTGTACAGTATGTGTCCTAGTAATCTATAGTTTACTGTATGTGTGTTAGTAATCTGCAGTTTACAGTATGTGTCCTAGTAATCTGTAGTTTGCTGTGTAGTGTCCCAGTAGTAATCTGTAGTTTGCTGTGTAGTGTCCCAGTAGTAATCTGTAGTTTACTGTATGTGCCCTACCTCTCCCTGGCGCGCCGCACCCCTTACACTATTTCCAGATTATCTGGCATAGTTATCCTCATATAGTCATACCTTATACATCTTTATATATAGGTACCGTATGTGTCCTACCTCTCCCTGGCGCGCCGCACCCCTTCCCTCTCCACGCTGTCCTGTGTGTCCCTCAGGCCGGCCGTGTCGCTCAGCAGGACGGGGAAGCCACCGATGTCCACACACGTCTCCACCACGTCCCTAGTGGTGCCCGCAACTGGGGACACGATGGCCGCGGGACGCTGACCTGATGGGGGATAGAGGACAGATTATCATTTATTACACACACACACACACACACACACACACACACACACACACACACACACACACACACACACACACACACACACACACACACACACACACACACACACACACACAGACGTCTCCACCACGTCCCTGGTTGTGCCGGCCACGGGGGACACGATGGCCGCGGGACGCTGACCTGGGGGATAAAGGATAGATTATCATTATTATTATTATTATTATTATTATTGTTATTACACACACACACACACACACACACACACACACACACACACACACACACACACACACACACACACACACACACACACACACACACACACACACCCCGGGACGCTGGCCTGGGGATAGAAGATAGGGTTAGTGGTTCTGTGGGTTGGGGCCCACTGCTGTGCTCTGAAGGTACAGTATTAAAAGTGGGCCTTGACATCATTTTAAGAGAATAAGAGAATTGTTGTTCATCTAACTGTTAAGCACATTGAGCTGCTTGTCTTGTATGAATTGTGCTATACAAATACAGTTATTATTATTATTTTCTGAAAATCAAAACAATTTTTGCAGGCCTGAGTGAGGTGAGTACCAGGTAAATTGAAGTTGTCACGCTCTCTGAAATGCTGTGAAAACTGCTCTCTACGTCTACAGTATGTTGCAATTCATATTTCCAAGTCTAAACATTCATTGATGTCCACCTCTTGTAACATCAACTCATAAATTGGCAGCCTATTGTTTTATAAAGCAACAAACACTGAGGAGTCACATCATCAAAATACATGGGGCGACAGATTGAGGCGTAGGCCGTAGACAAAATGCTGAGGATAAAATCCATGACACCACAAACCAGACATTAATATCTTCAGAATTGGTGGTGTAATTCTTTGATACAAATTTTAAAGGAAAGAAAAATAATCAGTAAAAAAACCCCACAACAAACAAAAGGGTTCATCTTCAAAATGACACACAAGTACCCTACACAAGTCTTTGCTGACCCTTCCCCGTCTCTCTCTCTCCCCACTTAACTTGCTTCCTGTCTGCCTCAACTGTCCTGTCACAAAAATAAAGGTCCAAAAAGCCAAAACGCCCCCCTCTTCCCCTCCCCAATAAAATAAATTGAAATAAGGGAAAGAAAAATAATCAGTAAAAACACACAACAAAAACAAGGGTCCATACCCTAAGGTAACCTACACATACATAAGTCTTCAGTTAGTCAGAAGATGAATGTCCTGAGGAAACATGGGTAGATTTATATCTGGCCACTGATAAATATTCCCATTATTAAGATAGGAAGCACTTGAGGCGGAGGAACCGCTCTGAATAGCGTACGTACGTGCGACCATATTGCCACAGGATGCGACTCTTTAAACAGACGCTAAAAAATGATCCGCCGTCCGGTGCCGCAGTGTCACAGAGTGAATACGAAAGTGGATAAATTACAAAAGGTTGACAGGCACACGCAGAAAACACACAAACATGCACGCATGCACACGCACACGCACACGCACACGCACACGCACACACACACACACACACACACGCACACGCACACACACACACACACACACACACACACACACACACACACACACACACAGTCAAGTTTACAAATGTTGGTTCCCCACGTCAGGAGGGTCGGCTGTTGGTAAAGGATGTTTTTTATGTGATGCCTACAATGACAATTTTGGATTTAAGGTAATAATGATAATCGTAAGATAAAATATACAGTCCCAGGAAAAAGTTTGTACACCCTTTGAAATGTTTTACCTTTCTGTCAAAATTGGTCATAAAACATGGTCTGATCTTCCCGGAAATCACAAGAAGGAACAACCAGAGTCTGCTTTAACTAATTCAACCCAAATATTTACAAGTTTTCATATTTTCATTGGCCATAAGATGCAAACATTCACAGGACAGCAAGGCATAAGTAAGTACACCCTTGCATTCAATAGGTGTTAACCCTAAGTTAGTCGCAATAACCTCAACCAGATGTTTCCTGTAGTTGCAGATCAGATTAACAAAATAATCTGGATGTATCTGGTCTCCCTCTTCTTTAGAAAACTGCCTCTCGTCAGCAAGGTTTGTGGGATGTCTGGAGTGCATAGCTTTCTTGACTTCATGCCTTTTTTTTTGTCAGGGCTTTGACTGGGCTATTCCAGAATGTGTATTTCATTATTATGAAGCCATTCTAAAGTCGATTTGCTTCTAAAGTATGGGTTGTTGTCACATTTCAGCTCCCATCCTCTTGTGTGCTTCAACTGTGTGACAGACTACCTCACTTTTTTTCTGTGAAATATCTCGATAAACTTCTGAGTTCATTGTTCCACTGATAATAGCAAACTGAAAAGGGCCTGAGGCAGCAAGGTAGCCGCATATAATGATGCTCCCGCCACCATAATCAAAGGTACAGATGATGTTTTGGTGAAGGTGTGGTTCTCCAGTTCTCCTCCAAACATGACATTGTGTGTTCCCCTGAACAATTCAACTTTGGTTTCAACGTTGGCCTACAGAATATTTTGCAGTAATTCTATGAAGCATATACATGCTTTTTCGCAAACCTCAAAGGTGCAGCAATATTTTTTTTGGACAGAAACCCCATTAATTTTAGATGGCAGAATGAATCCCATTTTTAGCTATTCTTGGTTACATCTCCTCTTCTGAGTATGGTGGCGGGAGCATCATTATATGCGGCTACTTTGCTGCCTCAGGCCCTTGACAGTTTGCTATTATCAGTGGAACAATGAACTCAAGTTTATTGTGATATTTTACAGAAAAAAAACGTGAGGAAGTCTGTCACACAGTTGAAGCACACAAGAGTATGGGTCCTGAAATGTGACAACAACCCATACTTTAGAAGCAAATCGACTTTAGAATGGCTTCATAATAATGAAATACACATTCTGAAATAGCCCAGTCAAAGCCCTGACAAAAAACAATTGAGATTATATGGCATGAAGTCAAGAAAGCTATGCACTCCAGACATCCAACAAACCTTGCTGACGAGAGGCAGTTCCCTAAACAAGAGGGAGACAAGATACAAACAGATTGTTTTGTTAATCTGATCTGCAACTACAGGATAAGTCTGGTTGATGTTATTGCACTAACTGAGGGTTAAAACCTACTTAATGCAAGGGTGTACTTACTTATGCCCTTCTCTCCTGTGAATGTTATGGCCTTATGACCAATAAAAATATGATAACATGTAAATGTTTGGGTGGAATTAATTAAAGCAGACTCTGGTTGTTCCTTCTTGAGATTTCCAGGAAGATCAAACCATGTTTTATGATCAATTTTGACAGAAATGTAAGACATTTCAAAGGGTGTACAAACTTTTTCCTGGGACTGTAGAATTAAGAAAACAAAATTAATTTAGTAAAGCAAATAAGAAAATAAACAACAAGCAAACACATGAGCTTATTAAATACAGACAACTGGGATCATGGAGTTGAAATGTCTTTTGTAGAGAGTTACTTGTGCACAATCCCTGGTGCTGAACAAAAAGATTGAAAAACATCATGGAAAATGTTCTCGAGAGTTTCATGGAAAGGTGACTGGACATGGCATTTCCTCTGCAGTTTGTGGTGTCATGAGTCAGTAGGACAACTATGCTCTGTGGGAAATGCTTATGTGACACGCAGCACACAGTGTGAAAAGACAACATTGTGCAGCGTGTGAAAATCGTGACCTATGGCTGAGATCCATGCTTAAGCAGAATGGAGAACGAGAATTGTGTTTTGTTTGACAGGAGAGCACTGACCTGTTAGAGAGGACAGACAGACGGATGATTGATTGAGTGAGTGAGTGAGTGAGTGAGTGAGTGAGTGAGTGAGTGAGTGAGTGAGTGAGTGAGTGAGTGAGTGAGTGAGTGAGTGAATGAATGAATGAATGAATGAATGAATGAATGAATGAATGAATGAATGAATGAATGCAGCGCCACCTGTTAAAAGAGAATCTACAGGTAATCTGTGTGAGGAAAATTGTGACTTGTGTCTGAGATGTGAAAGGAGAACAGTGAACCAAGAATAGTGAACCGAGAATAGTGAACAGAGTCGTGATTGCTGTGAGAAGAGAGCGCCGACATTTTTAAGGACAGATCGACTATGAAAGACAGATAACATATGGATGGCTGACTGACTGACTGACTGACTGACTGACTGACTGACTGACTGACTGACTGACTGACTGAATGAATGAATGAATGAATGAATGAATGAATGAATGAATGAATGAATGAATGGACGAATGAGAGCTCTCAGGGAGCTCACCATTGCACTCTTGTGCACAGGAATACACATGCACCGCAAACTAACAAACCGAAGAACACGAAACAATCTCAGACGATCACATGACCAACGAATAAATGGTGTGATGTTCCCTTACACAGCATGTTGAGCAGGCTGCTCTTGCCAGCGTTGGTTGCCCCGGCGATGACCACCTGCACGCCGCTACGGAGACGCTCCCCCTTCCGCTCGTCACTCAGGTGATCCTCGACCTCCCTCTGGAGGAGGCGCAGGGACTCATCCACTACAGGGAGACACACAGTAGGAGTACACATTATAACAGAACACATTATATACAGTGCATATAGCTCGTCACTCAGGTGCATACAGTACTGTACATATTGTATACTGTAGCTCGTCACTCAGGTGATCCTCGACCTCCCTCTGGAGGAGGCGCAGGGACTCATCCACTAGATATACACAAGGAGACACACAGACAGGGAGACACACAGACAGGGAGACACACAGACAGGGAGATATAGAGACAGGGAGATATAGAGACAGGGAGATATACAGACAGGGAGACACACAGACAGGGAGAGATACAGTACACGTTATACACAGTACACATTATATACAGTACAGCTTCTTGTCACTCAGGTGATGCTTGACCTCCCTCTGGAGGAGGCGCAGGTACTCATCCACTAGATACGCACAGGACGACATTATAGCAGTACATATTAATTAGTAATTGGTAATTAACCCATTAATGCCTGATGTTTTGTTGCTCAACATTGGCCCTGGCGCCTGGAGCTGCATTACGCAACATTCAGGCTCTTGAGATTTGAGACAACTTTATTAAAAATCTCTGTTTGTTTGAATGGAATGAACACATTGTAATGAAAGATGAGGGTATTAGTGTTTAAGTGCATATTTTTATGTGCTTCGGAAGCTGAGATATTTAGGTTTTCATAGGCTGAGGGCAGCTTTTCTTAAAGGGACACTGTGTGTGAGATTTTTAGTTGTTTATTTCCAGAATTCATGCTGCCCATTCACTAATGTTACCTTTTTTATGAATACTTGGACCATAATGGAAAATATGTATCTATTACTCAGTAAACTTTCATGTAAAGATCAAATTTGGCAATAGGCAGCCCAGTTTCAATGAGCAGCATACTTGCAGTACCTTTTTTGACCATTTCCTGCACAGTGTCCCCTTAAAAAGGCAGCACCCTTTTTTGCAGGTTCCTTAGGCGTCAATGGGTTAAAGCCACAGCTGAGGTCACTGCTGTATGGATTAAATTATTTTTTGTGGATTATCTAAAAAGCCTGGTTGCAGCTACAGTGTACTGGGCAAACCAGGATAGAAAAGCAACAGAGGTCCTTTGTCCCCAGGGTCATACAGCTTTTCAATGACACACAGAAGTATGGCGCAGATAGATAGATAGATAGACAGACAGACAGACAGACAGACAGACAGACAGACAGACAGACAGACAGACAGACAGATAGATAGACAGACAGATAGATAGATAGATAGATAGATAGATAGATAGATAGATAGATAGTTTATTTGTCCTTTCGGAAAATTGTTCTGTGCCATTTCACACAGGCAGGACAATGATTGGTTGTTTACTCTCCACATTCATCCTATTGAGATTTAATTTCAGAGCTGCAACCTTCTGCTGAAGCCTGACATCAGTCATGAGCAGTCACGGGTAAGCGGTTAGGGCGTCAGACTTGTATCCCAAAGGTTGCCGGTTCGACTCCAGACCCGCCAGGTTGGTGGGGGGAGTAATCAACCAGTGCTCTGCCCCATCCTCCCCAATGACTGAGGTACCCTGGGCATGGTAACGTCCTGTCACACTGCTCCCTTGCGGTGCCATTGGGGGCTGCCCCATTGCACGGGTGAGGCATAAATGTGCTTTATGGGCAGTGTGCAGTGTTCACTTGTGTGCTGTGGAGTGCTGTGTAACAAAGACAATGGGAGTTGGAGTTTCCCAGGTGGGCTTTCACTTCACTGTAAGGACACAGCTGCATACCCTGGAAATGTACTGGACTGCTGATGGAAAATGTGCGAACCCTTCACCCTATTTGTCATCACATGATTCATCCTCTCCAATACAAAGAGCATGATGCAAGATAATGCAAAGAATAATTTATGGAAGCGGTGATGCATCAAATTGCTAGGCGATCCGACACCATCAACGATGGTGAAAAATATTTCCTTATCGAAGGTTATCGACATTCCAACAGAACAGTGGGAGGGCGACCTTGGCCCATTGAGGCGCACGGAAAACCAGTCGGCACAGACATCCTATGAACATGGCGGAGCTGACAGAGCAATGGGCTAAAACGCTTCCTGTAACATTGCGCAAGCATGATTCAGTGTTATCAGACAGCCAGTGAATTTCTTAATGGCAAATGAGGAGGATCCACCACTTGTTTAAACCGCCCAATTTATTACATTTGTACCGAGTTTTGATAATGAGAGATTTATGAATGTTTTTTAACAAAGGTAAGAGATGCAATTGCTCTCTATAGTGCTATTATGCTCAGGTAAAATCTTAATTTGTCTGTTTTCTTTTGCTATGGCCCGAAGTGCGTCATGTTTTTCTGCACTTGTGATTTGGATGCCGATCAAATCTCATACTGTGACCGTATAAAGCATTACACTAAGAGCCAGTTTCAAAAACAAAAGTGGGAAAAAAACGAAATCTGTGGTGGTTTCACAGATTTTGCCAAAATTCTTTGTTAGGCTCATGGAAGTGTTTTCCATTAGCCTAGTGTTTTTCCCGTGATGGACTCATGGAAGTTCTTTCTATACAGACGAGACATTACCAGCTATTTCTTTTCTGGTCTTACTACTTATTGGTATTTGTTTCAGTAAAATAAACATAGTTGTTTCTATAAACTACTGACAATATTTCCTCATGAAAATATTGTCATTTAAAGCATTTATTTGCAGCAAGTTAAGAATGGTTAAAATAACACAAAAGATGCAATGCTTTCAGACCTCAAAAAAAAAAAAAGACCCAAGATGATATTCACTTTAAAACAACATAATAGCAATATATCAACTACGAAAGAGTTCAGAAATCAGTATTTGGTAGAATAACCTTGGATTTGAATCCCCAAATTGCTCCTGGTGGCAGGGTGGTACCCACGGCTACTACAAGTACTACTAGCCTGATCATCATCGACTTTCAAATCTCTTCGAGACTTGGTCTGACCAAGAGCATAACAATTAACATTTCCCAAATTGAATTTCCCAAACGACCTCCCTTGGTTTGATAAATGGTTTGTTTGCTTCCCAACAAAGTGGGAGGAGTTCCTGATTTTGCGGGAACTCAGAAAGTACTTGCACTGCTCTCGGCCTGACTGGTAGCAACGCTGAAGCTGTTGCGTCACTAGGAGGGCACAGCCTGGCTAACTACTACTGGGGTGTGAATGTGAGTGTGAATGGGTGAATGTGAGGCA
>NC_085862.1:5407512-5410012 GCF_034702125.1 Engraulis encrasicolus
CATCCACTATGTGCACATCTGTAGAACCACTTTAATATGGTCTTCCACATCACAGTGATATTGTTCAATTCTGTTAGTGATTTTTGTATTTTAAGTCAATTGAAATGATGATGCCAGTCCTTGGGACAGGCGTTTTTACAGGGTGTGGACAGGTTCATAGCCATGAAAAGTAATAAAATTACACTTAAATATTTCAAACAACTGTGTATTCGTGTGACAGACCCCTTGGCCATTACCTGGGTTCATTTTGTTTGTGAAAATGTAGTTGATTTTCAACAGAATTAATATTTTACTGCAGGGACATGTTTTTGCCAAACTTTCAAGAATCAGTGAAATACAGTTAATCGACAACGACCATGATGTATCAATTGAACACCTCGCATCCAAGCCTTGTAAAAGACGGTGGTGATTCATCTCAACCTAGCCTCGCCTCGATGTCTGCACCGTTATGTGCCTTCGTTGTTGGCTCGCAACTTGAAGCCTCCCTCGTTTGCGCTTCGCGCACCAATTCAGGTTTAACTTTTCTTGTTAATCACTTGACACTTGTGTTGTTAATAAAAACAAATCCTCGAAGAAAAACATGATGTTTTTGATGTATTTTTGTTATACAAGAGTATAGGGCATGGTGGGCCTAAATGTGTGCTGTTTTTAATATAAAAGTGTTAATGGTTAACCGATTACTAATCATTAATTCTCCCGACGATCGACGAAGAAATTTTCACCGTATGCCCATCCCTAAAATATGTGCATGTGCATTAATATGTCTGGGAATAGACAGGTCTCGTGTTGTAGGGGATGAGGGGAGATGCCATCCCCCCTACAATGAAAATGGTGTTAAATCATCCCTCTCAATGACAATGGTTAAAAATCATCCCCCTCTAAAACAGGCATCTCTTTTTCACATATTGTGTTAAAATTGCACTTTTAACAACTACATTTTCAAAAGTTTCTCGGGGTAGAAACCTACAAACCCCCAATAATCAGAATCCATTTCTGAACATCCACCCTGGTTTGATTTTACAATTCGACCCCTGGGAATACATCATTGACTTGAGTGCTGCCATGTTCTGTGCAGCTGCCTATGTTTTGTTATTGACTGTTCATCAATTTTCTGCAATTGTGTTATCATAAAAGCAAAATAAAAATAAAAAAATGACAAAAAATGAACATGGCCCAGCAGTGTCTCAATCGGCTGGGCCCTTGACTGCTGCACTGGCGACCCGGGCTCGATTCCTGACCGAGGTCATTTGCCGACTCTTCCCCTTCTGTCTCTCCCCACTCACTTCCTGTCCATATGTTCACTGTCCTATCACACAATAAAGGCAGAAAAGCCCATAAAATATAAAAAATAAATAAACTCCCTCATGTCCTAGTCATACCAGTTCCCCCTTCCCCCACCCATATAAGTTTTGGAAGCCTCACATCCTAAGCTCCAGAACACGCTGTAAAGTTCCACAGTGGAACACCGCTGGGACACGTCTCTGAGGGGAAATGCAGTCACCCTTCAATCCTCTCCTTCTCACCCCACCCCACCCCACCCCACCCCTAACGGCCTTCATCTCTGGAGGCTGGTGGCTGGTTGCCATCTTTGGTGATGTTGGTAAACAATTCTCGTAGGTGTGTGTGTATGCGCGCGCGTGTGTGTGTGTGTGTGTGTGTGTGTGTGTGTGTGTGTGTGTGTGTGTGTGTGTCAGAAGGGAGTATGTGTCCCTCTGCTTGCGTCTCCACACAAAGGCAGGAAGATGACGAACACCCCCCCCCCCACACACACACACACACACACACACCCACACTCCTCAGGGCCATGGGCATCCCATCCTCTGGAGAGACTGATCTGATCTGATGCTGATGGAGGGAGAGAGGGATGGGAGAAGAGAGGAAGCGAGAGAGAGATGGAGGAGGAGAGGGGGATGGAGGAAGAGAGGGAGGGAAGAGGAGGAGGAGAGGGAGAGCGAGAGAGGCAGAGGGGGAGAGAGAGGGAGGGAAGCAGACAGGGATGGGAGAAGAGAAAGAGAGAGAGAGAGAGAGAGAGAGAGAGAGAGAGAGAGAGAGAGAGAGAGAGAGAGAGAGAGAGAGAGAGAGAGAGAGAGCAAGAGAGAGGGAGAGGGGAATAAAATGCATCCATCCCCACAGCAGCAGAACAATGTGGCAACCACAACTAAAGAGGAGAGGAGAGATGGCACAGGCATGGAAAACTACAGGACACAGGGGAGTAGAGGTGAGGAGAGAGGGGAGAGAGAGAGGGGAGAGAGAGACAGAGAGAGAGAGAGAGAGAGAGAGAGAGAGAGAGAGAGAGAGAGAGAGAGAACAGAGGGAGAAAGGGAGAGGGCAAAAGAGGGGGTGTACAGAAACAGAAAGCGAGAAAGAGGAGAGAGAGAGAGAGAGAGTGAGGGTGACAAAAAGCAAGCTGATGACAACGCAAGTCACTGTGGTATGTGTGTGTGTGTGTGTGTGTGTGTGTGTGTGTGTGTGTGTGTGTGTGTGTGTGTGTGTGTGTGTG
>NC_085862.1:5417512-5422512 GCF_034702125.1 Engraulis encrasicolus
GCCGCTTTCCCTGGCCCGTCGAATTCGATGGGCCAGCAAGCACCACCGAGGCTCGGAGGCGGGGTCAACCTCTGTGTAATAATGTGGCTGCATGGGGGACTTATCGCTAAATTCTGGGCAAATTATGGTTAAGCATTAGTTTGGGGTGTTTGGCTTTCTTATGGCATAATTTCATAAGATGCAACCTTGGCACTTCTGTTTGTGTTTTTAAAGTTATTTAGCCAACATAACTTTTTTGTTGTTATCAGGGCATCATGGGCACCACTACACTTAAACTTGGGATGTCATAGCTAAGTCATGTCGCTTTTTTCTGCTTTTAGCCGCCAACTCTTGTGCCATTATCGTGATTTGGCATGCTTTCCACTAAGCCTTTGACTTCGATATTCGATATTCGAATATAAGTCGAATGTTAAGAAAATTCGAGACATTCGAACGAATATTAATTGGCCATTAATATTCGAATCTGACATGGGTATTGCTTTTTTGGGTATTTCATTGTTATTGATTAAAATTATTTCCTTGTAAACATCGCAATTCACAGTCTCAATTTATTTTTTCCATGGCTGGTTAATCACTACAGCCGTGTTGAGGAGAGTCGCGTGCGTGGCTCATCTCTCTGTGTTCCGTAGCAGGACACTTGCGGCAGGCAGTCTCCCCCAGAGTCCGCATTAACAAGCAGATGAGTGCTGCAGAGTTCCATTCAAGTGAATGGCTACAGTTAATAAACAAAGCATCATCACATTACTTTCTGGAGTTGTTGACGAGTTTCTGGAATTATTTGATTCAACCCACAAGTACCTGTGATTACGCCAAGAGTAAGATAATAACTTCTTGTTTTTTGGATTTTGACCAAATTAGCTTCGTTGGTCTGGGTGTCAGATCAGGCAGACTCCAGGTGATGATTTTGTTAGCATGCTTTTAGCATGTTTTTAGCGCACTGCTAGTTTGTGTAATGTTCGTTTTTAGACGAGACAGTCATCTTACCTGGACCTACAAGCACACTACCTAAATGTCCGTGATAGAAAATACATATTTGTTGATATTGGTGCTGTGTGCTCAATTCTCATGATTCGCATATGATCCAATTCAAATGTTAACTTGGGCTACAAGTTTGACATGGCTGCTAGCTTTGCCATGTTTTAATCTGCATTCACACCTCTAAGTACCGTCTTCTTATAAGTGCTGAACGATTGCTAAACAATAATGGCTGGTTGAATGCATGTTGTTAATGGGCATGTTGTTATTCTTTGTCGTTGTTCTGTTGTTGTCCTTCTGTGATTTGGGGCGAAAGTGGGCTGTGCCCGACTGACGTTTCACAAACAAGGCGTGTACCTGAATGTGCCTGGGGTCGGCTATGAGTCCGATCAGGCAAAAAATGGCCCGGGGCCGGCAGCTCCGAGCCGGCCACTCTCCTGAGCCCCGGGCGGCCCCGGGCCGCTGAAGCGCGGCTAATGAGACCAAGGCTATTAGGTGCCACTCCTGTCAGCTAAGAACACGAAAATGAAGCAACAATTTACACAGGCTCATGAGTCTTGATATCTACTGCAACACTCAGGTGGAATGGTCCGAATTTGGCGTCAACAGCATGAAAACATGGGTCAACCCTGCTTTACATCAACATTTCAGGCTGATGTCTGATGTTGCGTTGTGCAACATTGGCCCTGGCCCCTGGAGCTGCATTACGCAACATTCAGGCTCATGAGATTTGAGACAACTTTATTAAAAATCTCTGTTTGTTTGTGATGAATGAACACATTCTAATGAAAGATGAGGCTCTTAGCGTTTAATGCAACTTTGCAACTAATGCATATTTTTATGTGCTTCAGAAGCTGAGATACTTAGGTTTTTATAGGCTGAGGGCAGCATTTCTTTAAAAGGGCTCAGGCATTCAGTACCCTTTTTTGGAAGGTGCCTTAGGCGTCAATGGGTAAATAAGTATATATATTGCGTACCCGTTTGAGTCTGTGGCTCCAGTCGTGGTAGAGGCGTCCCAGGTCTCCCCCCATCTGCCTGAGGGCCTGCCTCACCCTATCCTAAATAATTAATAAATCCTATATAATTGATAAGTATATATATTGCATACCCGTTTGAGTCTGTGGCTCCAGTCGTGGTAGAGGCGTCCCAGGTCTCCCCCCATCTGCCTGAGGGCCTGCCTCACCCTATCCTAAATAATTAATAAATCCTATATAATTGATAAGTATATATATTGCATACCCGTTTGAGTCTGTGGCTCCAGTCGTGGTAGAGGCGTCCCAGGTCTCCGCCCATCTGCCTGAGGGCCTGCCTGCGCTGGGCCTGGGTCTCGGCGTGGATCAGGTCTCCGAGCCCTTCCACCTCCGTCAGGTCCAGCTTACCTGCATGGAACGCCCGCCGCGTGAACTCACCTGCCTCGGCCGGACGCAGGTCAGGTAGGCTACCTGGGGAGGGGGAGGAGAAGTCAGAGGTCATAGGTCAGGTAGGCTACCTGGGGAGGAGGAGGAGAGGAGAGAGGTCATGGGTCAGGTAGGCTACCTGGGGAGGAGGAGGAGAGGTCAGAGGTTAGGTAGGCTACCTGGGGAGGAGGAGGAGGGGTGAGAGGTCAGGTAGGCTACCTGGGGAGGGGGAGGAGGGGTGAGAGGTCATAGGTCAGGTAGGCTACCTGGGGAGGAGGAGGAGGAGAGGTCAGAGGTGAGAGGTCAGGTAGGCTACCTGGGGAGGAGGAGGAGGAGAGGTCAGAGTTACAGTATTATATGAGGGGTTAATTGTACTGTACATTAAGCCCTCCACATTTGGGCTTGCATGCCCACCCATGGGGACCCCGGTTCGAGTCCGTCCGGGGTCATAACCCGATCCTCCCCTGTCTCTCTGTCCCATTCGCTTCCTGTCCAAATATTCGACTGTCCTGTCAAATAAAGGCATACAAGCCCCTAAAAAATTTGTACTGTACATCCAAGTACATCCAATGCATTTCCCGTCCGCCTCATGCAAGTCAATGGGATCCGTCAACAACAGTTAGTGCCAATGCATTGTAGACTCGCGTAGAAAAAAAAACGAATTGTTGTTGAAAGACAGTAAGAGAACAGAAATAGCACTGGGTCATTTTCTGTTTGTGCTCAAAGTGAAACATCACAGATGCGATCACAACGGCCTTGACCATTTGACCATATGGCCTTGACCTTAAAAATATAGTGAACGTTCTTCCGATGTTGTCATTACATAATCTTTCCTTCAGTTTCTCTTTTAACGGCTTAACGACCAAAACACGGCCCATTCCTACCTACTACCGCAAAAAAACCCCTGAAATCAAGGCTGTGTTCTTTTCAAAGGGAAGCTATAAAAATGCGTCGAGCGGCGTTTGGCATGGTCTGCCCCGGACCCCTACTCACTTTACTGCCGTTTGTCTTCCTCCTGTGTTTGTTTTTTTGTCTTGTGTCAATGCCATGTGACGTGACATTGGCCATGTGTGACTGTCAATGTCAACTTGACACGTGTTTTTGGAAAACAAAACAAAAAGTTGGGACAAAAATGAGCGAATATCGAAACAATGTTAAAACTCCAACTAAAGGGATTTTTAATCACACAAATAACTTAAACGGGAGTTGTGTGTGTATATTTTGTCAACCAGTAGTTTTACAGAAAGGAAAGGAAATCTGAATGTGCTATTTATTTTGGGTCACTTTTTTGGTCATTTACAGTACATGTTTCATTCAGGGGAGCTTTTCAGGAAAATAATTCGAAGTACTATTTTATTTTATTTAAAGACAAAAAGTGAAATACTACAGTACTTTTATAATCTCAGTCTAAAATATTGACCATGAAAATGCTATGGAAATGTTCGTCTCCTTGTCAAACTATTAAAAGAAGCAATTCCTGGACAATAATTATGAGGGGAAAAAACACGCCGAAAAACACATTGACAAAAAATAACTCCATTGTTGTGTTGTGAAGTAAGTTTCTTGGAAAGCTGCTGTTGACTGCCATGTAAAAGTGACCCCTTGTTATTTTTATGGGGGTTGGCAGAGCAGACCCAGGGTTGCCAGATGAGGCTGATGATTTCCAGCCCAAAAAATGCTCAAAACCTGCCTAAAGCACAAAATCCCGCCCAATTCTATTCATTTCTGTGGCAAGAATTGGGCGGGGTTTTTCTGCTAACATCCATTTTTACCCGCACACGGCCATCCAAAGTAGCCCAATTGGGCGGGAAACAGCCCAATCTGGCAACCCTGGACAGACCCCTCGCTGGCTCTGTGTAGTTTGCCCTCCACCTAGCTCTCCATTCTGGGAAACGAGGCGGATGCAAGGAACCCCGTTAAGAAAACTATACTCCTAATTATACATCGGAGACTACAGAGGACGGCGACGACATCCCCTCACGTACGGTGACAACGACCACGTTCCTGGCCACCACTGCTGCACAAACACACACACATACACACTCTCATACACAGACACAGACACACATACACATACACACAGAGTACTACGCACACATACACATACACACACACATACACACACACACACACACAGAGTACTACGCACACATACACACACACACACACACACACACACACACACACACACACACACACACACACACACACACACACACACACACACACACACACACACACACACACACACACGTAATTAGACATCAGAGGATGCCGGCTCCCCTTCACTGTGACAAGGACGACGTTCCTGGCCACCACTGCTGCACACACACACACACACACACACACACACACACACACACACACACACACACACACACACACACACACACACACACACACACACACACACACACACACACAAATGCGGTATGTAATTAGACATCAGAGGCTGCTGGCTTCCTTTCACTGTGACAAGGATTACGCTCCCTAGTATAGTACCATGTTCCTGGACACTTTTATGGCTTTTGTTTGGTGTTGTTGTTGTTGTTTACGTGCAGATGGAAGACCACATGGGAGGGTTCCTAGAAGGGTTGCCAGATGAAGCTGATAATTTCCAGCCCAAAA
>NC_085862.1:5427512-5452512 GCF_034702125.1 Engraulis encrasicolus
CTACTTCCGGTCCATGGGGCTGTAACTCTCAAAAAATTTGAATGGAAGGGAATAGAGCGAGTCAAGCTAAATCCTAGTTCCGTTTGGCATGTGCTCTAGATTTCACATTATGATAGCAGTGAATTGTAAAGGGTTGGATTGGCGTTGTAGGACCACTAATTTTCTGCAGTTTTTGTGTGAAACTGGGTTAGAGACTACAATGTGCTCCTCATGACGTGAACCAAGGCTGAAGGTGCACAGTCTGGAAGGAAACTGCAAAACATATTACACAGTGCACATTTAATATATGCTTCTAGTTTCTTCAAGTTTGAACTTTTAACTGAGTGTTGAGCACCACACAGATGAGCTGAAGAAGTAAGCACTCTCACATGTTTACTTGTTTATTCACACACGAACGGTTGTCATTACACATTGACGTGACAGTCATGGGCAAAATAACAACTACAAAGCTCAGAGAGCTGTCCTCTACCTCTTCAATAGAGAGGAGTGTGCCATGATGTTAGATGGTCTCATCTTACTCTATCATTTAAATTAATTGAAGTTCCAAACTCAAATTAAAACCCATATTGTGCTTTATTAGCATGTCTGTTACGTTATAGCGTCGCAAAAGCATACAAATAATAAAACGAAAGTGTGAATATAGTTACCTTAACCAATCAGTAATAGAGCTCGCGGGTGAGTTCTACGTCATCACTCTCAACTGTTTGCTGATTGGCGAAACACTGAGAGAACCAAGCTCTTGTCAAATTAATTAAGACATTTCAAATTGAACTGCCTTACTCAGAGAATTTATTCTCATTCTGGAACCTGGATGACTAATAAATTACATTTTGGAGAAGGGACAGGACATGCTGTATAATTTCACGGGCTCAAGATCTCAAAATGCCCACCCATCTTTATACAAACAAAACAAAACAAAACAAGGCACTTCAGCATCAGCTTTATCATGTATTCAGTTTGGCAGTGGAAAACGGACGCAAGTTAGAAAGAACATGACATCCTGTTTGAGCTGGCAGAGAAGTATTTGAACAGTGAGCATTAATAAATCAGAATTAATCAGAATAAAACAAGGGGAAACGGGATGGCCAACTTGGCTGTGCTATCTGGCAAAACACTCTATTACATTGTTTATCTCTAATGATTCATAGGAGATGAGAATCAAGGAAGGGTTTGCCATCCTGCTGAACTTTTGGAGAGTAATACTGAAACACAAACTAACTGAAAGGATACTCAGCGAGTGCAGACCTCCACATTGGGCAATGATGTCTAAAAATAATCCTGGATCCAGGGGGCAATCAATCCTGATCATTGCCAAAGATGTGCCAAATCTTAGTTCAAAGCAAGGTGACCCATTTTGAAAGGTACATCAATGTCCCTTCATAACTTTCTGCTTGGCCTATGCTATATCAGCAATTTTAGGCTACTACAATCTAATGATCTACGTGGCGTTGGCCTATGTGACAACACTGAAGCCTACAGATAAACTCTAAAATAGCCAAATGAATCGCGGAAGAATCCATTTTACCACATATTTAGACTTCTAACAAAAGAAATAGGACACACGGGAATAATATACAATAAGGGTTGGTGCCAATTATTGCGATTTTCTTCACATAACGTTCGCCAGCCATTGGTCTCTCATTGAAGGCGGTCTCTGTCAGAGACCGTTTCGGTCTCCATCATGGCGACGTTCTATTCAACAGTGACGTCTGTGGGTTAAACGAATATGAGTGTTCTACCCTCCTAATTAAAACTTTCTTAGTCCGACGTTTCTCTACTCTATTATGCCAGATTTCATGCAAACGCAGTTCTGGAGTTCTACCTTGCCACTAAAAAGTCTCACTAAGCTAAAAAGTTAAAAATAAGTGTTGGTCAGAACCCAAAGTGTCTTGATTTCACATGAAATGACCCAATAGTAAAACAATGACCTCATCTAATACAGTAAATGGGGCAGAAAAGGGACAGCATGTCCAGTTCCACTGGCTTCAGATCTCAAAGCCACATCCTCTTCAGGTAAAGGCGGCTTTTTCCCAAACTTGCTTTCGCAGGAAGTCCTGAACGAACGCTGCAGCTGGGGGGCTTATTTACGGAGCGGGGCACACTGTAAACACTTTGAAGCTATTCCCATCATATTTCTCCCATCAAAGTCAAAAATAGGCCATTCAAAGTATAATGCTCCGCCCAACATCAAAGAAGGCAGCACTGGACCAGAGGTGATTGTGAATTGACTGCGAGAAAGATTGTGAAAGGACGATCTTCTAGTTCAGGGGTCGGCAACCTATGGCGCACGTGCCCCGGGTGGCACGCGGCGGCATGAGATCCCTGGCACGCACGTTGATGTTGACGCACATGTTCCTTAAAGTTATTCCCGTGCGCTAAAAAGCCACCACTGTAAAACTAGGTCACAATTATGAACTCTTTGCTTAAATCCATTTACCGGTCATGTAAAACAGCTCTACCAGAGAAAGGAAATATGCTAGAAGGCAGAGGATGCGCGCACATCACAGTGGCACAGCTGCTGGACAAAATAAAATAACTGAAGTAAAGGATAAATGTCCGCCTAAAGGGTGAATGTGTCAATAAATCTGGGAGTATTAGCAGAGCTGCGGACATTCATCCTTTGCTTCAGTTACGGCCCTGATGCCACTTCCGTTCAGTCATTCAGCTATTGCAAGTGCCATTGGTTACGTGCGTTAAGAAACATCAATCTGAGTTTGATGAGGAAACGATTAACATTGATAAGCACCTCCTTCAGATAGTTCCAAAAGTCGCACTGGGGTCCGAAGTTTAATTTAATTCAACTCAATTCCGATTCGGGGAGTGTTTACATAATGTTTTCAAAAATGTTTTCAAAGTATTTTGTATTCGGATTTGAATGGAGTTGAATCAGAATTAAATGTCAACGAGGCCATAGTTAGCGTGCGTGCAGCAATAATTAAAGGCATTCCATTCCTATCATATTCTATTCTATTCTATTCTATTCTATTCTATTCTGTTCTGTTCTATTCTATTCATGGGTTTGCATTCACTCATTTCTTTATTTATATCCACTGCACTGCAGTGAGTGAGTGACGCCAGAGTGGTCAAGACGGGGCACGTTCGTCCGAGGTCCCCTGGTGTCAATCAGGGATGTCATAACCGACAGCACTTACCGGCTATTTATATACTACATACTCTATTGTATGACAAGCTCTGCGGTCCTAACTCAACACACTGAGTGACAGGACCTCAGGAAATACCTTTGCACTTATTGTACTTGAGAGCCATGAAGGAACCCCACCAGTTTGTGGATGGTGGATTGTGGTAACACTGTTGTAAATGTATCCAAATTGTCAAATATATAAAGTGGACGTGAAGGAGACCCGAAAATAAGCCTAAATCTTAGTTTGGATAACTATGGGGAAAGGGGTGTACGCTACTAGCCAGGCTGTGCCCTTCTAGTGACGCCACACCTTCAGTGTTGCCTCTAGTCAGGCCAAGAACAATACAAACACGATTCTGAGCTCCTGAAAAAACGGGAACTCCTCCCACTTTGTCAGGGAGCAAACACACAATAGCAAACCAAGGGAGGCGGGTCAGCCATGCCGTTTGGGAAATGTTAATTGTTATGCTCTTGGTCAGACCAAGTCTCTCAGAGATTTGAAAGTCGATGATAATCAGGCTAGTACGCTACCCCCTCTATCGAGACCAAGAGCACTGGCTACCAGTGGCTATTAATACCAGTGTTTTGGCAAGCTTTCTGCTTCTCACTCAACACCCTGACGGGACTTCAGGAAACTCTAACTCACTCATTTGGTCGCCACAGGAGAACAATATCAGTTCCCTGTACCCATTACCTGTGGGGTGGGGGCATGTCTCCAAAGTGGTTTACGTAGGTCAAATATGACAAACTATCAGTATCAAAGGCGAACATTTACAAGAATAATACACAATAAAACATGCCTTAAACATATGCCACACCAAGCCAATGCAATAAAGGCTTTTTTAACGTTCGAAATTGAGTGTGTCTTGGCATTCTTTTTCTTACACCTCAACCATGGTGTGAATTACCAGGGGCACGGGCACAGTAAACTCCATCAAGACATCCACCCCCCCCTTTTTGAAATTGAGTGTCTTGGAACTCTTTTTTCATACATCTCAACCATGGTGTGAATTACCAGGGGTAGCGGCACAGTAGTGCCCCCCAACACACACACACAACCTCAACCTATCAGTACCTCCATAATAGCACGTGAGGGCTATTTATATTTATATCAGCTTTTGACAAGCTTTGGGCGGCTCATTCAACACCCAGCCGGGACCTCAGGAAACTCTGAGTCACCAGGCAGCCAGCCGTGAGAGAGAGAACAGTCCCTCAACACAACACAGCACAGCACAGCACTTAACACTACCCGTCAATATAAACAAAGCCACTCCACCACTGTCCTGCGTTAGTGGCAACACGCCATGAGAGAACAGTCCCTCAACACAGCACAGCACAGCACAGCACAGCACAGCACAGCACAGCACAGCACAGCACAGCACAGCACAGTCCCTCAACACAGCACAACACCACCTTAATACCCGTCCATATAAACAACATGTTCTGAGTGAGAGGTCCACACACTTAAAATCCTTTTTATCCTTTTCATGGCCAGCCATGAAATAATAAAAGAAAACAAAAATAAGTGTGCAGACCTCACACTCTGAAAACTACAGTCAACCATTGCCCTGCACCTTTTCCTGGGATGTGCACAATCTTCACCTTCAACTTCATATAAACAAAGCCACTCCACCACCACTATGCAGCATTAGTGGCAACACGTTGTTGTGCTGCGCATGTCTCCAAACTGGTTTAATTGTTTAAAAGTTAGTGTGCGCGTAAACACAAACACCGCAATCCAGTTGCCAGACAAATGTAGTAGATATTTAAGCGAGAGTGGTCTGCGCAGTGGGTATAAGCTAAAAAAATATATGTATGTATTTATAAATTCAAAAAACAGCAACGTTTCGATCCTTGTTAAATAATAAAGTTCATATTTTTAAGCGTATACCCAGTGTGAAGACCACGCTCTCACACTCCAAACTGGTTTAAGCCAAATCGACATATGGTACTAGCAGTGTACGCAAAATGTCAAAATCAAAGATCAAGTCCTGAAGATGGGCCATATTCACAGTTCTAATTACAATGGGGTACAGTACAGTAATTATACTATGTGAAGTCAGGACAGCTAAAGAATATGATGTCGATTATAAGAGGAGGGGGGTGAACTAGGGCTCACTTGGAGAAGAGGCAATAGCCTCAATGTGACTACCCGAGTAAAATAAAGGAGAGATAAATAAAAAAAGACCCTGGCATGCTTTATGCTGCAACTACTTGCATGCTTATGCAGCACCTACAGTACAACAAGTGGCAGTGATACAGACGACCAAGCGAAGGCTGATGCATTTCAACTCCAACTGAGCCTTCTCACCGCTTGTCAGCTACTGCTCTCTGGTGGACAAACACTGGTATCGCATAGCAGGCAGCACAAGTGTCACTGCTCTGCATTTAGAGATGTGAAAAAAAAGTGAAAGCCCATTGGGAAACTCCAACTCCCATTGTCATTGTGACACAGCACTCCACAGCACACAAGTGGATACTGCACACAACGAAATTGCATTTTATGCCTCACCCGTGCAAGGGGGCAGCCCTCAGTGGCGCCCCATGGGGAGCAGTGCGGTGGGACGGTACCATGCTCAGGGTACCTCAGTCATGGAGGAAGATGGGGGAGAGCACTGGTTGATTACTCCCCCCACCAACCTGGCGGGTCGGGAGTCGAACCGGCAACCTCTGGGATGCAAGTCTGATGCCCTAACCGCTCACCCATGACTGCCCAGTCTCAGCCACCAGCCAATTCAATATGACCGTGATTTTATTTTGGACAAACAATGACAATTTACCGAAATGTTTCATTGATTTGCCAGTGGCTAAAGGTTAAAGGTTTTAAAGTTTATTTCCATCTGGTCTCCATCATTATGCAAAATGCATTGCCTAAAGTGGATTTCAGTGTAGTAGCCATAGCTGCACTCCTTTGTCACTGTCACTTTGTTGTAGAAAAGCTGCATTCTCTACTGTAATATTCTTTTTTTTTTTTTTTTAGTGGGTTATAGAAAGAAAAATGAGTCCTCAGTTCTGAGCCCTGAGAAAGGTCGGTAGACCAAAAGCTTGGCTTACTAAAAAGAACACAAAGACGATTTATATGTGCAGACATTTTTCTTTCTCTTTTACACAGTTTTTGATCATCTTTTAATTGCAAGCACCTTTTAATCGAGAGTGCGGTGTGATCCGGTTGAATTCAGATTATTTTAGTGGGTTAGCATGACAGATGTTTTGGCCTAAGTCTTAAACCAGGGGTCCCCAAACTTTTTTCTCTGGGGGCCACATTATCGTTCCTGACTGTGATCAGGGGCCGGGATCAATCATATGGGCTGTATACTAGGCCATTGCCTGTTATAGCCATAATTTCTTGCACGGCAATCGCCATTACACGCTGAAGAAGGGCTCTGCCCGAAACGTTCGTAGCCGAATAAACAGAAAAATCTGAAGAGTGCTGTCCTTCGCTTGTTTCATTCAGAATTTCTAGCACAAAATAGTTAATCATTACAAGTGATTTACAAAAGAATTGTGTTTTTCAATTTGAAATACCACGTATTGCTTCTAATTTCCATTAACCATGTAAAAATAACATGGAAAGGAGTAGGTTGACAGTTTAGGAGTGATACAATAGAAATGGTAGGCCTGTTTATATTACAGTGAGATGAGAAACTATAAAGAAAAGAAACTTCTGGTGATTCACACTAAGTTAGTGAATATTAAACTGTTGGAAGGCTTGTTGATAAACAAAATAAAATATAAAAATATATATATTTTATCTTTTTTTTCTGTGAGGATTGCTTCTTTGGGCCAGTTCAAATGGTGAGATGCAGAGATGTGAGGGCCGGTCAAAGGGGCCTGGCGGGCCACATCCGGCCCCCGGGCCTTAGTTTGGGGACCCCTGTCTTAAACGCTGAAGAAGGCTTAGGCCGAAAGTTCTGTCTGTCATGCTAACCATAATAATAATAAAAGATTACAGTCTGGAGTGCAGCTTTTCTAAAGGAATATACAAATCTGTTCGCTCACACCCAAAAAAACGAAAACAGAGTAGAGTTGAGCAATGAGCACCCTTTTTTAGCCCCTAAACACACCGTTCCACCACTGGAAAGCTGTAATAGTCGCTAAAAAACTTAACAACCACAGTACTACACCCCTATTACAGTGCACAGTGCCTTTTGTAATACATTACGACTCGGTCATTGCCATTCTGGTAACAACTTATTCATAACAGGCGTCGTGGACTCGTGGCTTAAGGAGTTTAAAAACTTGCTGTTTCATGGCTTTACCATGGCCTAACGGTAGGGCACTAGGTTACTACGCTGGCGACCCGGGTTCGATTCCGGCCTGAGCCATTTGCCAATCCTTCCCCGCCGTCTCTCCATCCCCACTCGTTTCCTGTCTCTCTGTCACTGTCCTATCATAAATAAACCACAAAATCAAAACAAAATATAACAAAAAGAGAAAAGGGAATGCTTCACTGGGTCCTGTATCCAGTTAGTAAAAAAGGGTGCTCATCAAAAAGAACTTGGGCGTCCAAACTTCCATGAAAAGATAAAAAACACTATTTGAGGCACTCCTTACTTAAGTTAAAAAGCCTTTATTAAATGCGTAATGATGCCCTGATTAAGACAATAGGTCGAAACCCGTAGGCATGTAGCCAGTATTTAATAAAGGCTTTTTAACTTTAGTAAGCAGTGCCTCAAATAGTGTTTTTTATCTTTTCACAAAATCTTAAAAACTTGGGTGTTTCATAGCATACTGTAGGCCTACCTAATGCCTCTAGGACTCCAGTAATCACTGCAGGGCCGCCATGGACATGGAACTCAGCACTGTCCTCCCCTGTGAAGCTGTGGGGACCTGCAACATGGAAAAAACACACATGAGTGAAGCTGCTGTGGGGACCTGCGATATGGAGAAAACAACATGAGTGAGGCTATAGGGACCAGTAATATGGACCGTAACCAGACATTTTCAAATACAGAGGTCAAATACTTCGCACTGCACTGCATGCTGCACTGCATGCTTCAAACAATTCAGTCAAACTCTTAAGTTTGTTTTCATTAATCACTGCCTTGAGGATAAATGGGGGTGTGGCGTATACAGACCGAGTTCATCATTGTTGATCATATATTGATTTTCATCATAGACAAATTTTACATTACTGAGAAAAATACTCAGGACATGACCTCTGTGTCCTCAATGTTAGTTACGGCCATGCCTGCAATATGGAGAAACACACAAGTGAAGTTTTGGGGATATGGAGCAATATGGAGAAAACAACATGAGTGAAGCTGTGGGGACCTGTAATATGGGAAAAAAATCACATCTCATACAGATCCATTTGAGAGCCGGGTGCAGGGTCAAAATGTGCAGTGGGCTAGTTCAAGGTGAGGCAGTCTCACTCAGGAAGGGCCGTGGTGGCCCAATTGGAAACGTCACTACAATAAAGAAGTACTAAAAGGAAGCTCATCATCAGTGTGTCTTTGTCTGTGCGTCTTTGCCTTGTCCGGAAAGAAAGATGACACATATCTTAAGACTTGTGCGACAGTGAGAAGTGTTACTGTTCCCATACCATATGGTCTATTTTCCCATGGGGACCCATGTTCTAATCCAGTTGGGGTCATTTCCCAGTACTACCCCATCTCTCTCTGCAGCTTCTTTCCTGTCTCTTCTCACACTGTACTATCCAATAAAGGACAGAATAAATTGCTCTTGTGTAGGTAACATTTAGTTCTAGGCCTTTTACCACATTACTCAAATAGTGCTGCCATTTTCACCAGGACCACCTGGCAGAAGAGACACTTCTGCTGGACCTCAAATGGTGCACTTGTGCACTTCAGTGTTCATGTTTCAGTGCGTAAGCCGTATTAGTTATGCACTGAAACATAGTGCCCGAAGTGCACCATTTGCGATTCAACATTAGTCTTAATGGGACAACCCAGGCTACATAAGGGAAAAATAAAATAAATTAAATTAAATTAACAGATTTAACAGCTCCACACCTCAATTTACTGTTTGTCAGCCTGCCAACTTACCTGGAAACCAGAGGACTAGCCCACGGTCCAGCATCTCCTTGGAGAGGGGGTGGATGAGAGTGCGCAGCATGGCTTTGCGTGGGGTGGGTAAACTCTGACTTGCTGCTGCCCTAGCTGTCAACCTGCGGAGGGCAAGGGCGGAGGATGGTCCACTAACCCGAATGACAGCCACTCCACACTTTCCCTGCCCGGAGGAGAGGGCGAAGATGGTCTCACCCATGGAGGTCTCACCAGTGGCGTCTAGCCCGTCGCTGATCGCTCTTTTGATGGCACTACATCTGAATTATGTGACAGATACATTTGAAGTGACGGTATGGTAAACAGGACAACACATGCTTCCTGTCAGCTGTATTCATTGTTGGTTTAAAAAGTCATAACAAACCTTAAGGTTCTGGCGAGAAAAGTAGACGACCTCTTCCTCACCTCTCCAATTACGCAATGCATATTTAAATGCAGACAGAGCTATCTGACGGCAACTGCAGCAGTGCCTTTTAGCGACAACATTGTGGAAAGGTGTTTACTTTTTATCAACTGTAAACCCGCATTCTTCTGCTTCTATACTATTAGCTTAGGAAGTTCAGCCAGATGATCAATATTAACAAACGACTAAATGGGCTGCCACTAGTCAGGAAAAGACTAGTGCACGCTATAGTGAAAACACTCCACTCAGAATTATTGTAACAGTGGCATTGACATGCTTAGAGGCAACAACTGTATCCAAATTGTGTTTCCGAAGGACATGTGAGTGAACAAGCGATTTGATAAACATCTTCGCGCGACCCTCAAACGCTTGGCCATGTGATTGGACAGTGTCACCGCAACCACAAATCTCACTGCCCAAAGGAACTGTCAATCAATACAAGTCCCGCCTACTGAGTATCACTATATTCATCCCGTGCTTCCACAAGCATTTCTAATAGTTCCGCCACCAACGCTTATTTAAAGTGCCAATAAAATAAAATAATCGGGTTTGACACCTAATATTATATTGTACAATTTACACAGATCCCATTACATGTAATGTCCAACTTTTTGCAATTTCATAGAGTTATACAACTACACAATTATTAATACTTGGAAATGGGCGCTATTATTCCTCTAGCCTACACATTTTTATTATCTTTTTGTTACCTTACTCTGTGCTAATAACACCATAATGTACCATTTTTGTTTGCCAACATATTTCTGATTCTTCAGTAGTAATTACACACCTGACAAAGCAAAGCTGATTGGATTATCACCTTTCGTATTCACTTTGTCAAAATTCGGCATGTATACACGTCATGGTACACCCACATGTGCAGTGAGTGTGCACATACACATCAACACCCTTTGTTATGCACACACACACACACACACACACACACACACACACACACACACACACACACACACACACACACACACACACACACACACACACACACACACACACACACACACACACACACACACACTGCTCTGCTCTGTCTCCATGGTGCACCCAAGAGGCAGGCAGAGAGGAGAGCAGAGAGGGCTGCTAGTGACAGATGCTTTATTATGGGAGCTCTACTGTATACGAGAGGCTGGAGGAGGAGGAAGAAGGAGGAAGAGGAGGAGGAGGAAGAGGAGGAGGAGGAAGAGGAGGAGGAGGAAGAGGAGGAGGAGGAGGAGAGAGAGCAGAGAGGGCTGCTGGTGACAGATGCTTTATTATGGGAGCTCTACTGTATAGGCCGAGAGGCTGGAGGAGGAGGAAGAGGAGGAGGAGGAGGTGGAGGAGAAGGAGGAAGAGGAGGAGGAGGAGGAGGAAGAGGAGGAGGAGGAGGAGGAGGAGGAGGAGGAGGAGAGAGAGCAGAGAGGGCTGCTGGTGACCTCAGGCTAGAGTGCAGATGCTTTATTATGGGAGCTCTAGGCCTACTGTATAGGCCGACAGGAGGAGGAGGAGGAGGGGGAAGAGGAGGAGGAGGAGGAGAAGGAGGAAGAGGAGGAGGAGGAGGAGGAGAAGAGAGCAGAGAGGGCTGCTGGTGACCTCAGGCTAGAGTGCAGAGGCTTCGTTATGGGAGCTCTACTGTATAGGGTTATTTTTCACACACCACACTCTTCCGTCTTGTTGGTGCGTCTCTGAAGTAATCTAGTAGTTAGGAAATGGATCACACTCAGTTTTTCTTCTTTTCCTTCTTTTTATTTTAACATTGCAGGGACTGACATGACAGACGTTTCGGTCTGTGTCACAATTCAGGCGGGAGAGGAAGAGGAGGAGGAAGAAGAGGAGGAGGAGGAGAAGGAAGATGGGGGAAGAGAGGAGGAGGAAGAGGATGGGGAGAAGAGGAGGAAGAAGAGGAGTAGGGGGAGAGAGGAGGAGGAGGAGTAGGGGGAAGAAGAGGAGAAGGAGGAGGAAGAAGAGGAGGAGGGGGAAGAAGATGAAGAGGAGGAGGAAGAGGAGGAGAGGAGGGGGAAGAGGAGAAGGAGGGGGAAGAGATTAGGAGGAGGAAGAGGAGGAGGAGCGGGGTAGAGAGGAGGAGGGAGAGGAAGAGGAGGAGGAGGAAGATGAGGAGGAGGAGGAAGAGGGAGAGGAGGGGGAGGAGGGGGAAGAGAAGAAGAGGAGGAGGAGGGGGAGGAGGGGGAAGAGAGTAAGAGGAGGAGGAAGAGGAGGAGGAGGGGGAAGAAGAGGAGGTAGAGGAGGAAGAGGAGGAGGAGGGGGAGGAGGAAGAGGAGGGGGAGGAGGGGAAAGAGAAGAAGAAGAGGAGGAGGAGGAGGAGGAAGAGGAGGAGGGGGAAGAGAGGAGGAGGAGGAGGGGGAAGAAGAGGAGAAGGAGGGGGAAGAGAGTAGGAGGAGGAAGAGGAGGAGGAGGAGGAGCAGGGTAGAGAGGAGGAGGGGGAGGAAGAGGAAGATGAGGAAGGGGAGGAGGAAGAAGAGGAGGAGGGGAAAGAAGAGGAGGAGGAGGAGGAGGAGGGGGAGCAGGGGGAAGAGAAGAAGAAGAGGAGGATCAGGAGGAGGAGGGGGAAGAGAGTAAGAGGAGGAGGAGGAGGAAGAGGAGGAGGAGGAGGAAGAGGAGATGAGTAAGCAGAAATCAAACTCAGGGACCTCCACTGACACGTGGTCGAGAGGGGAGGAGAGCAGTGTGCAGTGGGGAGGGGTGGGGTGCGTGAGGGCAGCAGTGTCCAGCAGAGAGGAGAGAGAGAGAGAGAGAGAGAGAGAGAGAGAGAGGGGGATAGAGAGAGAGACATAGAGAGAGAGAGAGAGAGAGAGAGAGAGAGAGACCAAGTGGAGAGTATAAGGCTATTCTGCTGAAATCATTGTGCCCCACGTGTTAAATAATTCATAGTTATACGCAGCAACAGGGCCAGTTTTCTCGGTTGGAAAAGAGCAAGTTTTTCATTCAAGCATTTGCAAGACACTTAATATGGAATAAAGCTTAAAAAGTCATTGAAACTGTAGCAGCTAATTCTTCCTTTTAGAGAGCAACTCCTGCCAATTCCAATGTGCTGTTGTATTGCTCACGCTACCCTTGACTTGTCAGTACCCGGTGACGCCGCATTTTTTGGCCCAGCCCTTTCTGAGATATGAGCTATTCCAATGGGGGCAACTTTTGTTTAAATGTTAAAAAAATGAGCATAGACCTACTCCAAATATTTTCCCAAATGGTATCGCTGTTTGCTAGCTGTCTGCTGATGTTGCATAACCTTTTGGATGTTTTTGGGAATAAATAAAAATGTTTTTTTGAAATGTAAACAAAAGTTGCCCCCATTAGAATAGCTCATATCTCGGAAAGGGCTGAGCCAAAAAATGCGCCGTCACCGGGTACTGACAAGTCAAGGGTAGCGTGAGCAATACAACAGCACATTGAAATTGGCAGGAGTTGCCCTTTAAGTATGGGATCAAGTAGGCCTATCATTCTGTTGCTGGTGTGCATTTCTGGAAAGCGTAGTTGTTAGCAGTTAGCAACTTCGGTAGTTGCCAATGAAAAATTCCATTGCAACCAACAAAGTAGCTAACATAGTTAGCAACTACGCTTTCCAGAAATGCACCCCTGGATTAGACTATTTGCATTTGTTTACTTGAGTGCAGGGCCGCTGCTAAGTTTTTGGAGGCCCTAAGCATAACTGGTCAGGAGGCCCCCTTCGTAATAAAATAATAATAATTATACTACTACTACTACTACTACTACTACTACTAATAATAATAATAATAATAATAATACATTTTAGTCCATCTCAATTTGGCCCCAATTTGGGGGGCAAAGTGGTTGAGGCCCTACGCACTTTGACTTTGCTTACCCTGCTTATGCCAGCCCTGCTTGAGTGGTGGTCCTCCTTATGTCATTGTTATGTTATTATTATCATTATGGCCTCATACTTGCTTACTTTCTCTAACACAGTAAAACACTGAGTTAATTCAACACTAAATGTGTATTTTGTCCCAGAGTAGTGCTGCGTAAACTTCTGCATTTTCTGTAGCCTAATGTGAAGGTGGAGAAAAACAGATGTCTTAAGGGCTACTGTCAGTACAACCTGTCCTGCACCATGGTGAAATATTTAAGCTCGGTGGATATTTTTGCATCGATGAATAAGTCATTATGTGCTGCTTAATCCAGAGAGAGAGAGGCTGCCTACCTACCTGTCACCATATCATCTCTGTGCACGCACCTGGTCCCACCGCTACCTTTGCCAGGAGCTGCGCAGGAGCAGGACTGAGACATTGACAGAGAGAGACCGCATATTCGCATACAGTAGCCTATTGAAACAGTGAGTATGCATGATTGTGTCTATTGGACTTCAAAGCGTTACGCAAACGTAGCCTACTCTATAGCCCGTGACGAAAAAAATCGAATACACATTGACCCCCAAACACATGTGTATCGATGATGTAATGATGTCGACACTGACTGGGGTGAGCAGTATTTCAGTCTGGTGATGGGACTGCGCGTCACTGGTGATGGCAACACAGACACGATATCCGTAGGCTGTTCTGTTGTTGTGTTTGTTCGGCATAAAATCACTCGAGAGCTGCTTGCTTGGCAAAAAGTGTAAACATGTGCTTGCTTGGCGTGTTACTTTGGATTTCCCCGTGGGAAGAGAGGCGAGAAAAATGATTTTCCTCTTAGCAACTAATGGCTATGTGTGTGTGTGCACTGCGTGCGTATGTCTGAGCCTGAGCCTGTAGCCTGCGCGGTGTAGCTCTAGCTCTATCTTCCCCCTTCCAGTTCTTTGTCCCTCCTCCATCTATCGTAAGACTCTCCCGGAACGCGATCAATCTGCTCCGCATCCTGCTGCAACCAGGATGGGCCACCACCATCACCACCACCATCATCACCACCACCTCCGCCACCACAGAAACAACCTTCACTTCACTTTCACGTCCATTTAGCCCCACTCCAGACCCGAGACCGAGTCCTTCGGCGCGCTCCATGCTACCCCGGCGAGTCTGATTTCACCCCCTATTTCTTGGACGACTTCAGCGGCAGCATGCCCGAGACAGGAGCGGCAGGAGCAGCAGCTGCTGCAGCCGCATGTAGCAGCACCACCACCGACACAGAGGTCTCACGGCACAGACACCGCGACCGGTCGCAGGGAGACGGGGAAAAGACAGACCAAAGTGCCACCTCGCAACAAACATCGTCCGGAGGAGGAGGTGGTGTTCTCGGTGAGTGCCGTTTTGTCAGCCAGCCAGCCAGCCAACGGCGAGTTTGGCTAATCGAGAAATAGACCGCAAAATACTAGTGGCCAGAACAGGTGCACTGGACGGGGTAGCACAGCAAGCCTCGCGTTGTCTTTTGTCTCTATCTTTGTTATTCTAGGGTGAGAATGACACCTTAAATGGATCTTCTTTGGCATGGTGTTCGCGTATTTTGGCACTAAGGTCAAGCCATTGGGCCACTATCGCCGGGTAAACATGAATGACTGCGCTAAATGTTGGCCAAGTGTCCTGTCCCGAATGGACCACTCGTCTATAAATGCGTTTAGTTCCTCTGAATAACCGTTTGGGGGTTTATTTTTGGTGATTCACTTCAGGGAGCCTCTTGGAGTAGGCTACCGGTCTTATAACCATATGTTCTGCGCGCTTCAGTGTCGCAATAGTCGCACTGTAATCTAACAGCATCATCTCAAACTTCAAACAGCTAATGATCAAGACGAGGCTCCGTCCCAAAACAGAGGTCTAGCTTATGTTCCGTCACACAGCGCTATTTTGGGCAGCAGTAGCCTACAGAATAAGCCTGTTTTAGGGTTCCTTTCGCCATGTGCATTACCGTGTCGTTCACATTTGCCTTGAAGTCCGTGTCGCCTCCTCCTCAATAGGCTACACAGGCCTGCCTTATAGGCTGTGTGTATTTCGATGAGCGATTCATCGCGGAGGGTTATTTTCATGCGTTGGGGCCCGCACCGAACCGAACATCCTTCAAGACTCTCGTTTACTGCAGAATGATGCAGTGTTGCCATTTGCCAAACCGTGGCAAGTTTGGTGGAAAGGACGGCCCGGTAGCTGGGTACCTTAGCTTGTTTAGTTCGTTTATAGTGCGTGATGTCATACTGTCTCTAAGTGTAACATTTGTCATGTCAGAGGAAGTTGATGTGTTTATGTCCATGTCGACGTCACGTCAGCCTACCCTGTCGTCAAGCTGTCAGTGCGCCTTAGGTGCGTCTGAATGAAATACAGCATTTGGGATGTGACTGAGTGCACCGGTTGTCCCCCACCACAGTATTTCTAGCATCTGTTTGGACACAAACATACATTAGTGTAGTTTATGAAATAACTGACACAGAATAGGACATTCTATTAAACTGTAGGCCTATTGACAGGTGCACGCAGTAGGCCTATTCACTTCAATACGTTTTTGTTTATTGTGTCATTGTGTTATAACCTAAACATGTTTGATGGTGTAATTTAGCTTCTGATGTTTCAAAGCAGTGTTTTGTGTAAAAAAAAGAAGTAAATGGGGATTGCTTCATATATACCTGCCCTTTGCTGCCTCATTGATAACAATGGATGGTTGGCACGCAGTAAACTCATTTTCACCAGAGATATCATCCATTCCTCATTCAGGAGTCTCAGATGACACCGGCCTCAGACACATTTGTGCACCTACCTACTTGTGCTGGCAGGACAGCATGTGTGTGTGTGTGTGTGTGTGTGTGTGTGTGTGTGTGTGTGTGTGTGTGCGTGCGTGCGTGCGTGCGTGCGTGCGTGCGTGCGTGCGTGCGTGTGTGTGTGTGCGTGCGTGCTTGCGTGTGTGTGTATCCACTAGTATCGTGTGCAAATAGTAGCCTAGGTGTGGTAATGCATAAGCATTTTGACAACCCCCTCAGCTTGGTTTTCATTGCTCTACGTAGCAGTGTATGTGCGTATATGTGTGCATGCGTGCACACGTGTGTGTGTGTGTGTGTGTGTGTGTGTGTGTGTGTGTGTGTGTGTGTGTGTGTGTGTGTGTGTGTGTGTGTGTGTGTGTGTGTGTGTGTGTGTCGCTCTGTGTGTATGGCTGTGGGTGAGTGTGTGACGTGGTCAATGGATGGATTCAGTGTATTGGCCTATGCTTTCCTCCCCGATCCTTACTTCCTGTCCAGTTCTGTGTTCCTGTGCTGGGCCATAGAGACTAGGGGTCGACCGATACGGGTTTTTTAATGGCCGATGCAATACCAATTTTTTTTCACCACCCTTGGCTGATACCCGATTTCCGATACCCGATATTTGAGGCCGATATGGGTGAAAAAAAGTTTAAAAAAATGACTAATATTCCAGGTCTCAAGTTAAAAATAAACTTTTATTTAACATTATCAAATTGAGGTAGAACGTGTAACATTTAAACACCCACTCTAACAATCAAGTAATGACTAAAAATCAAGTAATACAAAAATTAAGTGTCCTAGGGCTTTTAAAAAAACAGAATAACATAAAATTATAATACATATTGCGTATCGGCCAAAACCAGACGTGTATCAGCCGATACGATACACTTAAAAAACCCAAATATCGGCCGATATTTATACCGATACATATATCGGTCTATCCTTAATAGAGACTCGATCCTCTATGGCTGGGCTGATCTGACTGAGTGATTAGAGGCATCGTGGCGGAGGGGATGGGGGGTGGGAGCTGGGGTGAGGGGGCTGTGGTGAGGTGGAGTGGGGGGTTGGCGGTGGTGGCTGGCTAGAGGTGACCTTGGTTCTCTTCTAACAGTTAGATATCTGCCAGACTCTAATATACAGCCAGTAAGGTTTTACCAGGCCACTGCCCTGGCTGGCGTACGCAGTGTGCGTCGTATTTCATTTCATTTGGTGTGTCACAGTAAATTTTGCATTGTGTTAATTCTAGACAGATCTCACCAGCGCACATCCTTTTTATCCGGGTGCAGGGTCAAAGTGTAAAGGTCATGTAGATAAAGAAGAACCTCATACCGACGAGCTCCCTTTTTAAATCTATCGCCATTCTCCTGATGTTTTGGGCCACCATGGCCCTGTACACACACACACACACACACACACACACACACACACACACACACACACACACACACATGGCCCAGGCCCGAAACGTCACGAGAATGGGGATGGATTTGAAAAGGGAGTTCATCATTGTGCGGTTCTTCCTTACCCTCCATTGTGTTACTTCAGCACGTGCCTTGGAGTCTAGTCAAATCCAACACTCTACTAGTTGGTTTTCCTACACTATCAAGTGTGGAATAAATCACAGCTAAATGTTCAGTGTTGCACTGTCTGACTGTCTGACTGTCTCACTCCTAATGATGTGTTTCTCAAGCTAAAGGGGTCTTAGTGTTTTTCAAATTCTAACCAAATGTTGTATTGACTGAATTTGTCATGAGGCTCGTGCAAGAGGACTGCACTTGCATAGGCAACTGTTACATCATGCTTCAGGTTCCTCCTGGGACTGCCTGTGGAACTTCTTCATGAAGGTTTAGGCACCAATATTTCTTTTCTTAAAGTATTTTTTGGGGCTTTTCAGCCTTTATTGGTTTTTGTGAGACAGGATAGTGGAGGAGAGACAGGAAGTGAGCCGGGAGAGAGAGAGATGGGGAAGGACCAGGAATCGGACCCGGGTCGGCCGAGTGGGAAATGTGTGCCCTACCATATCACCCAAATCCATTTTTCCCGCACACGGCTATCCTAAGCAGCCCAATTGTGCGGAAAACCGCCCAGTCTGGCAACACTGACTATATACAGGGCCCTTTGGTAATACATTACGACTTGGTCGTTGCCCTTCTGGTAGCAACTTATTTAGAACAGGGCAGGGGTTATAAATAAGTTGCTTTACTGAGTTAAGTGAGTATATATGGTGATTGGGCCGCTATAGCCAAGCGTGTTCCTATAGGCTCATTTCACCTGTTCAGAAATAAATTTTAGCTGGTATTAATGTATTAATATAGCAGTAATGTATTGTTATTTAATGTATTATGAGAAACGTTGTCACTTAGTCACTGCAACACACTTCCTCACTTCAACACTGAAGCTATAGTTCAGTGCTTGGCACAGCAGCAAAGCATGAGGAATATCCCACTGGTGGCTGCAAACATTGCTGAATCTGATTGCCAAATAATAAAAGTATATATAATTCTGGAGCTTATACAGAGTGTGGAGTCTCTCACACTATCTACTACAATTGTCTGGCACCTGGATGTTTTTTGTGGATGTGCAGCACACCGTAACTCTCAAACAGCAATGAAGCATCCAGTCCACAAAGCTATAAGTCAGAGATTCTAAGAGCATATCTTTCCAGTCTCTCCGATTAAATCCAGAAATCCACCTGCAGTGTTGTGCTTTTCGCTTCTGCGTGACCAGTGGTGCGTATTTGGTCCTTTGGTATCTTTGGCTGCCAGGTGCCCCCAGTCAGTACGGTACACACTCAGCAGTATGATAATTGTGCAGTGTGCCATGAGAGCACGATAGGCCAATAGCCTCTATGTCATAGTAACCAGGCAGATAGCCGCAGAGTCAGACTAGGCTTCACGCTTTGTTGAAAAGGCGCCCTTCAATGTCAATTTTTTCTTTTTTTGCCTGACATGACGATGAGGTACTGAGAAATGGCGCTTCATCACTTGCTGCAGTTGACGTTAACCCCAAAACTCTAGCCAGCTCAGCTCTAACGCCAGCACATTAGAACCTAACCATGAGCGCTACGATTTCAAAATAAAAGTCCCACCATTATATTGCACATGGAATATGGGAGTTTCCCCCGTTTATTTTTTAATTAATAATTGGCCTCGCAGGCCGGACAGGGATGCACAACGGGCCGGATGTGGCCCGCAGACCGTATAATGCCCAGGTCTGGACTAGAGTCAGCAGGCAGATAGCCGCAGAGTCAGACTGGAGTCACCAGGCAAATGGGCAGTCACGAGTAAGCTGTTAGAGCATCAGACTTGTAGAACAAAGGTTGCCGGTTCGACTCCCGACCCTTCAGGTTGGAGGGGAAAGTAATTAACCAGTGCTCTCATCTCCCCCATCCTCATCCATGACTGAGGTACCCTGAGCATGGTTCTGTCCCACTACACTGCTCCCTTGGAGAGCCATTGGGGGCTGCCCCCTTGCACTAGTGAGACATAAATGCAATTTCGTTGTGTGCAGTGTGGAGTGCTGTGTCACAATAACAATGGGAGTTGGAGTTTCCCAGTTGGGCCTTTACTTCACTTTAAGTAGAGATTGCCAACGTGAAGTCATTAACCTCACCAAATTTACCTTTAGGTCTGTACTGTAGTCTCCTTGTTTACATGAGTAGGATTGGCGGACCAAGGCTGCTATCTGATAGGCCGGTGCCAGAATTTGTTTTGCCACAGTGAGGGCAAAAGGTGTTGCCATCCTATTTGGTCACGTGTCTTGGTAACCTCTATGGCCTCAATGTTACCATTACCAGGCAGATAGCCGCAGACTACAGTCACCAGGTGAATAGACTTTATGTTGGAGTTATAGTTAGTTAGTTACATTACACTCAGCTGACGCTTTTATCCAAAGTAACTTACAGATATTACAGGTTATAGGTTACAGTCCCTGGAGCAGTGTGGGGTTAGATGCACTTCAGTTCACTTCACTTAGGGCACTTCAGCCATGAGTGGAGGAAGGGATTGATAAGGCTGTACACCAAACAGCTACCGTGTTAGACTCACCCAGGTCAATAGCTTCTTTGTTACTGTCACCCAGGCAAATACCGTAGATTGAATATGCTTGATGTTGGAGTCAACAGGCAAATAGCTTCTTTATGTTAGTCACGAGAGAAATCACCTCTACGTATGTTACAGTCACGAATAGCCTCACCCATCAAATGGCCTCCATTTTAGAGTCACGGAGTAGCCTCTATGTTAGTGTCACTCAGGCAATTAGCCACTGTTGTTAGAGCCACCGACTAGTCTGTATGTTAGAATCACCTTGGCCAGGGATGGGCAACTTTCATGATAAGGAGGGCCATGATTTTTCATCACCACCATCGGAGGGCCACATGACCACAAGCCTGACTGCAACTCGTAGAATTCGAGGTGCAGTTGGTTGCTCACTGACTGCCGATATTGTTTGGAAGGAATCGGAGTGTTCTCTATCGGCCAACAGTACAAACTTTGTATAATTGCAACACATTAATTCAGTGTTTTGGTGTTTTAAAAAAAAATCTTGTAATTATTATTAAGTTATAAGTTTTAAGTTATATTTTATCTAAGGGCCACACTGAGTGAGGAGGCGGGCCGCATGTGGCCCCCAGGCCTCCAGTTGCCCATCCCAGACCTAGGCCAATCGCCTCTGTTAAGAGTTACCAGGCAGACAAATGGACTATGGTGGAGTCATGGAGTCATGCTCTGACTTAGAAAGAGTCACCCTTGCAAATAGCCGACAGGTGCACCACATCCATAGCCTCGCGCACCATCCTACGTAAGCTTACTTCCGCCAAGAGACTTGGCTCCGCACTACGTCTGGTAACTGTTTTCAACCTCCAGAACATGAGTACGAAATGAAATGGTAGTATTATGGGATGGTCAGGACCAGGCTACCACATCCATGCAGCTGTAATAATCTGTAGCCTCTACTCCCTGGTTGATTTAATGTCATCAAGGGTCATTGGGCCACTGCACGCACACACACACACTCACGCAGGCACACACACACACACACACACACACAAACGTATCACGGCCAACCAGCATCATGGTCTAATCTCTTAATCTGAGACGAGGCTTTTTGACATGCAGCTGATGAGAGAACAGGAAACGGCTAGTTTCACACAGCACAGCAGGACAGCAGGGTTGCCAGATGAGAAAACAAGAAGTCGCTAGTTTCACACAGCACAGCAGGACATTAGGGTTGCCAGATGAGAAAACAAGAAGTCGCTAGTTTCACACAGCACAGCAGGACATTAGGGTTGCCAGATGAGAAAACAAGAAGTCGCTAGTTTCACACAGCACAGCAGGACATTAGGGTTGCCAGATGAGAAAACAAGAAGTCGCTAGTTTCACACAGCACAGCAGGACATTAGGGTTGCCAGATGAGAAAACAAGAAGTCGCTAGTTTCACACAGCACAGCAGGACATTAGGGTTGCCAGATGAGAAAACAAGAAGTCGCTAGTTTCACACAGCACAGCAGGACGGCAGGGTTGCCAGATGTGATATATTTATAAATATATAAATATATTTATATATTTACTCTGAAACATGAACACCTCTTGTTTTTACTACTTTTGACGATGCAGGCAGTATGGTGAAAGGCAGGGCATAGTGATTGTGGTTGGATAAATGGATTAAGTGTAGTTGTGATGAGGTGGGCAGGACAGGAGGATTTGATGGGCACTGTGACGACTGACTATGTTAGATGATTGTTGATATTAGCAGAGAAAACTCTACGTTTCTGAATGGATTATGTATATTACATGATTTGTTGTGGCTGGAGGAGGAGGAAGAGCTGACTGCATTTTAGTGGTCAGGCTTGTGTGAAGAAAAATGAGTCGCACACAGGAGCTTGATGCTGTTCAGTGAAACTGTATTAAAAAGCCTGGCCTGGGCTTTTAATATAGTTTCACTGAATAGCATCAAGCTCCTGTGTGCGACTCATTTTTCTTCACACTGCATCATTGTTTTGGAATTACGAGCGAATTACGAGCGAAACTTCCCAAGAAAGACAAAGACGCGGACGCCATCTCTACCTTCCCTGGTCATGGTCATGCTTTGCACTTAAGATATTTCACCAAACTGAGTAGAGGAAGAACTACAACCAGTGTTCTAAATAGGCTTTTTTTGGGTTTATTTAGACATGTGAATTGTAGCCGACTCTTCTCATTTTCTTAATTTTTAAATATATATATATTTTTTATTTAATTATATAATATAAATATATATATTAAATAATATTTATTGGTTCAACAAGGAATGCTCAATTCCATTGTACTTGTTAGAAAAACAAATAAAACGATTTCCTATATTCTACTTTCCTAATTACAGCCATTTGTTGTGGTTGGGGGAAGAAGAGCTACGGACGGTAGTACATTTCCCTGGTCATGGTTTGCACCTGGATATTGCACCACGCTGAGCGGAAGGAAAAATTACAACCAGTGCACAAAATTAGCTTTTTTTAATTCAGACACGTGATTTGTACTCTTCTACCTTTCTTAAAAAAAACTAAACTTCAAATTATTTATCGCTTCAACAAGGACCGCTCAATTGCCTAGTACTTGCTAGAAAGCCATTTGTTGTGGCTGGAGGTAGAGGAGCTTCAGTACTGCATTTCCTTGGTCACGCTTGGCTTGCTTTGCACCTGCACCACACTGACCAGAAGAATAACTACAACCAGAGCTTTGAATCAGCTTTTTAAAATTATTATTATTATTACATTATTTCTATGATTTAAAATATTTTTTATTTTTATATTTTATATTCTATTCTGATTACAGCCATTTGTTGTGGCTGGGGGAGAGCTGACTGCATTTCCTTGGTCATGCCTGGTCATGGTCATGCTCTGCACCTGGTGGATATTGCACCACTAATACTACATGCTGAGCGGAACTGAACTGGCGGAGGGAGGTCAGACAGACTCAGCAGTGCTCAGAGAGCAGAGGCGTGACCTCCATGCTGTGGGCTCTAGGTCACTCACACAGCACAGCACAGCACACTATCCCTGATGTGCAGTTCCTCTGCTCTGTACTGTGCAGTATACGCCCCCCGGGCATACTGTAGACTTGCTGTACATACACAGACACACTCTCTCTCTCTCTCTCTCTCTCTCTCTCTCTCTCTCTCTCTCTCTCTCTCTCTCTCTCTCTGTCCCTCTCTCTCTTTCTCTCTGTCTCTCTCACAAGCACACACACACACACACACACACACACACACACACACACACACACACACACACACACACACACACACACACACACACACACACACACACACAGTCACACATTTGATCTGAGCCAAAGCCTCTCTCCGCTTTCTAACACAGTATCACACACACACACACAAACGCTGTTTTATCACACGCACACACGCACACACACACACACACACACACACACACACACACACACACACACACACACACACACACACACACACACACACACACACACACACACACACACACACTTGATCTGAGCCAAGCGTCTCTGCTTCCCATCACAGTATCCCATCCAACAGCACCACCGCTACTCAATATCTTCCCCCCACATCACATCACCGTATCCTGTTCCGACTTCCCCTGTTCACAGATGGCTTTCCTCTCTCCTCTCTTCTCTTCCTCTCTCCTCCTTCCTCTTCCTCTCTCCTCCTTCCTCTCTCCTCTCTCCTCTCTTCTCTTCCTCTCTCCTCTCTTCTCTTCCTCTCTCCTCTCTTCTCTTCCTCTCTCCTCTCTTCTCTTCCTCTCTCCTCCTTCCTCTTCCTCTCTCCTCCTTCCTCTTCCTCTCTCCTCTCTTCTCTTCCTCTCTCCTCTCTTCTCTTCCTCTCTCCTCTCTCCTCCTTCCTCTTCCTCTCTCCTCCTTTTTCCTCTCTCTCTCTCCTCCTTCCTCTCTCCTTTTCCTCATCCTCTTCATCTTGCTCTCTCCTACCCTTCCTCTTCCTCTCTCCTCCTCTCACCCTCCTCCTCCTTCCTCTTCCTCTTCCTCTTCCTCTTACTCTCTCTCCTCTTCCTTTTCCGTTCTCCACCTTCCTCTTCCTCTCCCCTCTCTCCTCCTTCATCTTCTTCTCTCACTTCTTCCTGTTCCTCTGTCCTCTTCCTCTCTCCTCCTTCCTCTTCCTCTCTCACTTCTTCCACTCTCTTCCTCTCTCCTCTCTCCTCTCCTCCTTCCTCTCATCTTCCTCTCTCCTTCCTCTTCCTCTTTTCTCTTCCACTTCCTCTCTACTTCCTATTCCACTTCCTCTCTCCTCCTTCTTCTCTCACTTCTTCCTCTCTCTTCCCTCCTCTCTCCTCCTTCCTCTTCCTCTCTCCTCTCCTTTCCTCTTCCTCTCTCCTCCTCCCTCTCTCCTCTCTACTCCTTTCTCTTCCTCTCCTCTTTCCTCTTCCCCTCTCCTCCTTCCTCTTCCTCATTGTGATGTTACAGTATAGACATCCCATAATGTTTTAAGCTGCGTATCGATTGGGCGGCTCTGCCTCTGGTCTCCGTGGCTACGGATGGGATGGCAGTTATATTAGGAGCCAATAATAGCGGCCCCAAATCAGCGGGGGATGGGGGTGGGGGTGCATGCTCGTTCGCTCGGGGGGGGCGGACTGGTGTCACGCTTCCATTATGCCCCCACTAGCACCGACATCCCATCTCATTACGCATATCATTGATATGGGGATAGGGGACCACGTACTGCATTGGGGTGTGTGTGTGTGTGTGTGTGTGTGTGTGTGTGTGTGTGTGTGTGTGTGTGTGTGTGTGTGTGTGTGTGTGTGTGTGTGTGGTTGGGTTTTTGTGTCTGTA
>NC_085862.1:5460012-5467512 GCF_034702125.1 Engraulis encrasicolus
ACAATTTAAAAATCTCTCCCAGTCACAGTAGCAGTGTGAGCATCCATCAGAGTGCTCACTGTAAGTAAAGCGAGGGTGTTGTATTTAGAGAGAGCAGGCTTTGGGAGATTGGGAGATGTCATGCTCTGACTGAGGGGACTCAGTCACGCTGGGACTTACACAGCATGTGGTGGCCGTCTGGCTTCTGATTTTTGATCATCTGTCCTCTCATCTCGCACGAATGAATATGACAAAAGATGCACTGTATGGGGCCGCTGTGGCGAAGCGTGCTTACCCACACACACATATGGGCTTACATGCTCATGGGGACCCAAGTTGGAGTGTGGCCTGCCTGCCTGCCTAGGTCATTCCCGAACCCTACCCTCTCTCTCTCTCTGTCTTGCTCATTTCCTGTCTCTTTTCACTCTGTTCTGTCATAATAAAGGCCCAACCAGCCCGAAAAATAAGAAAAAAAGTGAACGTGATCAACTGTACTGTAGCGGAATTATTGCTATAATACAGTTGAGGACGATATTATTAGCCCCCCTCCTGAAATTAGACATCTCTCTTGATGTCTCAGTGAGAATGACCATTTTGAACCGTTTCTGTTATTCTGGAAACAAATACACTGATGGAGATCATATCCAATGAGTTGAATTTGGATTTTTCCATTTTCACATTGAGTTTTTACAAAAAAGGATAAAAATGGCAAGGACAAAATTATAGCCCCCTTATCATTAATAGTCAATAGAGTGCCATTTATGAACCAAAACTGACATCAGGCACTTTAATAAGTTGTTAACTATGTTGGCACATGCCCTACCAGGGATTTTGGCCCATTGTTTCATCGCAAATAGTTAAGATGGTCCTAATTGCATGGATGTTGAGGATGGACATTCATTTTCAGCACTCCTCAAAGACTATCTTAAGGATTGAGATCTGAACCACACCATGACCATGGTTTTAGTATCCCTGAAGAACATTTGAACAATTTTGGATGATAGTTTTGGGTTATCATCTTATTGAAAGATCCAGTGAAGATCTTAGCTTCCTCTCTGAGCATATTTTTGCATGGTCACCTTCCACATTCTATCATAATCTTCTGTTTTTATGGTGCCGTACACCCAAACAAGGTTTCCTGTGGCTGAGGCTAACACGGAATGATGCTTCCACCACCATGTGTAATTGTGGAAACCATGTTATGAAATTTTAAGGACTATCCCTTTCTTCACCGGATATAAGCAGAATTCATGCATCAAAGCAAGTGCAATTGAATCTCATCAGATGAAAGCAGAGACTTTCAAAACTCATTTTTGACTTTCAAATGTTCATAGGCAAAGCTCAATAACACTCTGATATGCACCGCCTTTAGTAAAAGGGTTCTTCTGTGATGATGGCCCCAAAGCCCAATATGATGACAAGCCCTAACAGTTGTCTTTCTTTAAATAAAAACGCTAGGTGAGGCCAGGTCAATAACAATCATCTAGGCAGGTGTCCAATGCTTCTTTGGTCTAATGAGACTACGCAGTTTCCACAGTTACACATAGTGGTGGGGGCATCTAGTTTTTAGACTGTTATTCAGCCTCAGACACAGGAAGTCTGGGTCTGGATCTGGATTGCTGGGTCCTCCAACAACATTGTAACCCAAAGTAAACATTTAAATTAGTTCAGAGGTTCTTCAAGGACACTAAAACCATGATACTGGAATGACCCGCTCAAAGTCCAGTCCCAATCAATCCCACTGAGAGTCTGTGACAAATGTCTATGCTCAGCATCCATGCAATTTGGACCAGTTAGAACACTTTGCAGTGAAGAAATGGTTCAAAATCCCTAGTGGGGCATGTGCCAACCTAGGTAACAACTGATCAAAGTGCCTGTTGTCAGTTTTGGTTCATAAATGGCATCATATTGACTATTAATGATCAGGGGGCTAATAATTTTGTCCTTGTCATTTTTTACCTTTTTTGTTTTAACTCATTGTAACGATAGAAAAATGTAAATTCAACTCATTGGACATTATCTCCATCAGTGTATTTGTTTCCAGAATAACAGAAACAGTTCATAATGGTCATTCTCACTGAAAAATCAAGAGAAATGTCTAATTTCAGGAGGGAGGCTAATAATATCGTCCTCAACTGTATAACACAGTAATCTGGAATGAATGTTAGTGTCCAAGGATTTGGTCACTAGGGTAAATTGACATTTTTACAACATGTGTAAATTACAGCTAAATAATATAATATGTTATATGTAGATACAGAAAAGTAAAAGCATAACGGACAAAAGTCAAAGAATAAGAACACACTTTTTACGAATATAAAAAGAATAAAAGGCATTTGTACCAATCAGATTTTCAGGACCACTTTCTACAGTCATGACATGGTGTTTATACAGTAGTATTCTAAGCACTGGCCACTGTTGTGATGGGTAGTGAGCGTGTTGCAAGCCGTTACTCTGTAATTCTGCTGTAATTCTGATGTAATTCTGTCGTTACTCTGTAATTCTGCTGTAATTCTGCTGTAATTCTGTCGTTACTCTGTAATTCTGCTGTAATTCTGCTGTAATTCTGTCGTTACTCTGTAATTCTGCTGTAATTCTGTCGTTACTCTGTAATTCTGCTGTAATTCTGTCGTTACTCTGTAATTCTGCTGTAATTCTGCCGTTACTCTGTAATTCTGCTGTAATTCTGTAATTCTGCTGTAATTCTGCTGTAATGCTGTGCAGCTCAGGCAGTGAATGATTTACTGGACTGGCAGTCAGGTTGTGTCAGGTGCTTCTGGCTCACGGCTGCAGGGCACACCCACAAAGAGTAGACTAGGGCTGTAACCATATTGTATTGAACCGAGAAATCGCGATATGCAGAGACGCGATACTGTATCGTGATGCAAGAAGGCAGTATTGTGATGCGCCCTTTCAGAGTTCTGTTGCCCTTCAGTCCAGACGACAGCCACACGATACGATGGAATAGCACTTCCAATTATTCATTACTATGTTTTTACTTTAAAAAAATGAGTAGCCTAACATTTTGTACCTATAAATGATCATCAAAAAGATAGATTTTGAAAATGGTGAGGTGTATTGAACCGAAGGTCAAAAATCGTGATATGAACCGAATCATGAGTTAAGTGTATTGTTACAGCCCTAAAGAAGAGGAGAAAAATGTCTACTGTGTCTACTGTGATGTGGCTCACAACTTCAGGGCACATACACAAAGAGGGAAAAAATGTCTACTGTACTGTACTGTATCTCCCAGCTCACCACAGCCGGCTGTGCTGAGGTCGCACACACACACACACACACACACACACACACACACACACACACACACACACACACACACACACACACACACACACACACACACACACACACACACACACACACACACACACTGCACTTGGTTCTGTACTGTTTCAAGTTTCAAGTTCAAGTTTCAAGTTTATTTAGCCATATCAACAGTATAAAAATACAGTTGTTAGGAATGTTGCTTGGTGTGCTCACACAACAACACAAACAAAAGACACAAAACTGGGGAGGGGGTATGAAAGAAAAAACGGGGGTACACAAATAAATAAACAGGGAATGGCATACAAAACATTGGAGACATAGAAAAGTGCAATGGAATATTTAAAGTGCATGGTATGTAAAGAAGAGTAGTAGCATTGTGCAAAGTAACAAAGGAGGTAGGAAGGCCAGGTAGTGGAGTAGCTGTAAAGTGCTAGTGCGTATTTAAGTGTCGGATGGCTTGTGGGTAGGTACTGTCCCTAGAGCGTGTGGTTTTGCTTGGGATACTGCGGTACCTTTTCCCTGAAGGCAATAGTGTGAATAGGTGGTGTGCTGGGTGTGTAGGGTCAGAGGTGATGTTTTTGGCTTTCCTAGCAAGTCTGGTGTTGTAGAGTGAGGCTAAAGTGGGAAGACTGCGGCCAATGATTTTGGAGGCCCTGCGTACCACCCTCTCCAGATGTTGCTTTTCTTGGCTGGTTGAGCTACTATACCAGACCAAGATGGAGAAGGTGAGCACGCTTTCGATGGTGGCACTGTAAAAATGGATCATGCCTGCTTGGCTGACTCCAAATTTCCTCAGTTGTCGGAGGAAGTACAAAGCGGATTCCAAAAAAGTTGGGACACTTTGTAATTTGTGAATAAAATCAAAATGCTGGCATTTTCAAAACATTCAATATGTTAACAAGGTAGAACATTATGCACAGACAACATATCAGTTGTTAAAGTCAAGCAGAATTATTGTTTTGAGGTAATTATGTGATCGTTTAAAATTTCACCCTTGCAACAAATCCCAAAAAAGTTGGGACAGGGCCAATAAAATGCTTTTTATATTGGATAAGACTAAACACAACACAAGGGATGAGACTGAACAGTTAGATACTTTGACTGATGGCATAATTTTATTCAAAAATTAGATATTTTGATGTGCGAGACATGATTTCAGCAGCTCAACTGATAGGTGTGTTCTTCAACTTGTTTACCTTTTTGTTATGCTTAATATGTGGCATATCCTGACTGCAAGAAAACAATTTTGTGACCTGTTTACTCTAATGATGGACCACACTGTTGGAACATAGTAGAGATTGAAATTTGCCACCTTTATGGGGCAATATCTAAAGGCGGTGCTTCAAAATATAATGCCTTGGTAGCTATGTTTGCTGTTTAAAGTCTGTATGTATCATTCAACATTCATTTTAATGCTCTACATGAGTAAGAAGACCCTAACCAAGTCACCTCTGCACCCCCTTACCATCATATATGCTGTCTTTCAGACTGACCACTAAATCAAGCTGAAGTATTCATTTTCTATATAACCTGGAGGGTGCATGACTCCATAATTTTCTAAATGGATTAAATATTTACCATTCTGTAATCAGAGGACAGTTTCACATGTCTCCTAGGTCCATAGAATGAGCTTTTCCGCACGCAACACTGTTTAATGTCTGCATCATGTGCATTAATCAAGTGTTGTGTTTATGGTCATTTTTTCGAGAGCTGTCATTGTTGGAGTGTCATAGTTTGCTTATTGACCACGAGTATGTCATGATCTCATAACTCGTGCAATGATTACACAGAACTCTATATTACGGAAGTAGGCCTTATATGCCTGCAATTTTGATAATTCAATCTTTCTGTGTAATAGATAAGTAATTAGTCCCTCAAAATCTTCGCCGCTGAGTGCCATAGCCTCTATGTGATGGTATTTTATCTGTGCATTCATGTTGGCAGTCAATATAGTTCCTTTTAAAATATTCTTCCTTGTGTAATTTTTAGAATTATCCAACTATTACAACATGTTTTGGCCCTGTCCCAACTTTTTTGAGATTTGTTGCATGGGCCAAATTTTAAATGATCACATAATTACCTCAAAACAATAATTCTGCTCAACTTTAACAATTGATATGTTGTCTGTACATAATGCTCTACCTTATTAACATATTAGATGTTTTAAAAATGCCAGCATTTTGATTTTATTCACAAAATACAAAGTGTCCCAACTTTCTTGGAATCCGCTTTTTGTACAATCTTTGTTGGGCTTTTGAAATGATGAGACTGGTGTTCAGATTCCATGACAGGGACTGATGGATGGTGGTGCCTAGGAAACGGAAGGAGTCTACCCACTCCACTACCTGGCCGTTAATGCAGATGGGTACATCTCCCAGCTGACCGCAGCCGGCTCTGCTGAGGTCATTCGTTCACCTCCCACTGGAGACACCTTGTCTTACACACACACACACACACACACACACACGCACACACACGCTGCATTTGGTTCTGTACTGTACTGTACTGTACATCTCCCAGCTCACCACAGCTGGCTGTGCTGCGGTCAAACATTCACCTCCCACTGGAGGCACCTTGTCTTACACACTGCTTACACATCACACGTGACTGCACGCACACACACACACACAGACACACAAACACACACACACACACACACACACACACACACACACACACACACACACACACACACACACACACACACACACACACTTACACTCAAACACACACACACACACACACACACACACACACACACACACACACACACACACACACACACACACACACACACGCACACACACACACGCACACACACGCTTGCACACACATACACGCGGCGCACAGACATTCTGTAACCTGTAGCAGACATGCCTTGTGGGCAAACATGCCCTCTGCTATAAGGTCAGTGGTATGTGATTGCTGAATGGACGTACGTAGCCTCTTACTGCAGATGGGCTTCTCAACGTACTACACACGCTCAGGAAAATTGCCTGTTCAGGTACAATCTGGTTCCCCCTGGAGCGGGAACTCTTTGTCAGGAAGCTATCAACTTTGAGCATCACCAACGGTCCTGGGTAGAGGCGTGTTCAAGGCAGTGACTTGGTTTAAGCAGAGACGTTCGATTTCCATTAAGAAAATGTTTGGTTTAAACTTCGGCTCAGCCTCTTCTGCCCTCGACCAGTAGCAAACCAAGGGAGATAGGTCAACCATGCCGTTTGAGAATGAGTTTGAGTTTGTTGTTATGCTCTTGGTCAGACCAAGTCTCGAAGAGATTTGAAAGTCATGATAATCAGGCTACCCTCAACGGCCCGTTTCAGACTTTGCCGAAAGCACTCAGCTAGTATATCAGAACAACATTGCTATGACAATGCAGAGAGTCTTACGCTTAAGTAACCAATTAACCTGTTAAAACACAGCATTATAAATTATAAATAATTTAATAATAAATGACTGAGTCATAGTACATTACTAAAGGCCCTGTGTTATGCCATAGTAAAGTAGTACTACGGTAATTAACCCTTCAATGACTATCACAGTGTGGCTCTGGTGGTACAACGTGCATTATGGGGCTACGACTGAATTGTTACCATTTTGATAGCCTGATTATCATTGACTTTCAAATCTCTTCGAGACTTGGTCTGACCAAGAGCATAATAATTAACATTTCTCAAACGGTGTGTTTGACCCACCTCCCTTAGTTTGCTAATGGTTGTTTGCTCCCTTACAAAGTGGGAGAAGTTCCCGTTTTTTCGGGAGCTCAGAATCGTGTTTGTATTGTTCTTGCCCTGACTACCATTTTGGTGAGAATAATGTTATCACGGAGGCTCTGCACCAAGGTGTTACAGTCTACTAGTAGGAGGTTGATGTGGCAAGTCTCCACTCCGATAGAGAGTATGTCTGACGATTCTCATTCATCCAGGTCATGATATTGAAAGAGTTTTGGCTTTAAGCCCTTAGACGTCAGTCAAACTTCAAGTAGACGTCCAGTTTTGACCGTCCAGTTTTGACACCTAAACTCTTAACCCCCCATGAAGGGAAAGTTGTCAGAGATGGGATTCTATAAAGTGCTGTTGTGTATATGAAAGACCAATTGGGAAGCTCCAACTCCCATCGTCATTGTGACACAGCACTCCACAGCAAACAAGTGTTCACTGCAAACAGCACACAACGAAATTGCATTTATGCCTCACCGGTGCAAGGGGGCAGCCCCCAATGGCACCCCAAGGG
>NC_085862.1:5472512-5475012 GCF_034702125.1 Engraulis encrasicolus
TCTCTGCAAAGCGTCCCATTTCAACATGTCATCATGCAGAGCGTGAAGATAGCATGCTGACTTGAACCGGCTATCGCGTTTGCCTTGCTGCCTTGTTACCTTGCTGCCTAGATAGGCAGATAGGCAGCATGTTCATCACGGGAGGCTCTCTGCAAAGCGTCCCATTTCAACATGTCATCATGCCAGAGCGTGAAGATAGCACGCTGACTTGAACCGGCTATCGCGTTTGTGCGTCATGGCTTTGCGTGTTCACACGTCGTGCTACACAACGCCTGTCAGGTAAATTTTAGGCATGTTTAAGGTCAGGGCACAATTTCGACACAATTTCACCATTTCTCTGGCTTGTTTTGCTGTTCTTGGCAAAAGTAAAGCGGCAGAAACGTTGCTTTACTAACAGGTTAAGGGTAGACATGGTTTTGATCAGAGCACAGCAGAGCATTGTCACGTTTAGCAACAGAAATTCACTGCGGCAACAGAAATTCTGCGACACAGATGAGTGTGGAAAACTGTGCAAACCTCGTCACGTGACAAAAAGCTTTCCTGCAGCGTTGAGGACCACCACTTCAGCGCGGAATGCACTTTTTTGCTATTGCGTGAAATAAATAATCCTTTGCATGAGGATCTTTTGATGTGAGGCTCTCTGAAAATGTTGCTGCTGTGGATATAAGACAGGCTCGCTGCCTTGCCGCCTAGCAGCTAGATAGGCAGCGTGTTTATCATGGCAGACTCTCTGGAAATGTTACTGCTGTGGTCCCACACATCACTAAGATTTTTTAACATTATTTTTTAGGCTCATTGGTGCCACAGCCCACTGCTCCCACAGCATATACCTGTTGCTCTGTGTTCCCACATTTTTAAGAATTTCTAAAAATGTAGGCCCTATGTTCCAAAGGCACATTCTCTTAGTTTACTCGAAAATGAGGGAGCATGGAGCATGGAGGCTCTCTGAAAATGTTACTGCTGTGGATAAGACAGGATAGCTGCCTTGCTACCTAGTAGCTAGATAGGCAGTGTCTTCATCATGGGAGGCTCTCTGGAAAGAGTCCCATTTCAACATGTCATCATGCCAGAGAAAACGTTACTGTTGTGGATAAGACAGGCTTGCTGCCTTGTTACCTTGCTACCTTGCTTCCTAGCAGCTAGATTAGGCAGTGTGTTCATCATGGGAGGCTCTCTGGAACGCGTCCCATTTCAACACGTCATCATGCATTGTTACCTTGCTGACTAGCTGCCTTGTTACCTTGTTACCTTGCTGCCTAGTAGCTAGAGAGGCAGCGTGTTCATCTTGGGCGACTCTCTGGAACGCGTCCCATTTTCTGCTCCGTGGAAGAGGCTCTCTGAGGACGCACGCTCCACTGAACACTCAGCCACACTCTCTGGGCAGCAGCCAACCGCACCACGCACGCTCTGTTTTTGTGTGTGTGTGTGGGTTGTGTTTTGTTTGTTTGTGGGAGCATTGTGTGTGTCTCTTTCTTTCTTTCTGTTTATCTCTTTCTTTCTGTCTTTCTTTCTTTCTTTCTTTCTTTCTTTCTTTCTTTCTTTCTTTCTTTCTTTCTTTCTTTCTTTCTTTCAGTCTCTGTCTGTCTGTCTGTCTGTCTGTCTGACTGTCTGTCTGACTGTGTGTCTGACTGTGTGCATAAAGCATTGTTTGCGACAGTATAATGATTCGACGGATGATGCTTTTGTTCATACAGCACATTTAAGTACATTCATGCATGCTTACTTGATCAAACCATGTTCTTCGTTTCATGAAATGTTAGGTTTGTACCCGAAAATGTTGTTTTGGAATACAGACAGTGAACAGCATACCTTTGCAAAATGTCAATGGATCTATGCAAAGACACAACTGTTGCAGACTTTTTTCTTATCTTCAGTTTTTCTGTTGAATGAATGCCTGTGATAACAGGCCATAACAGATTTTATACTTTCAAACTGAAATGTAAACATATCATGATTGAGTAAGCCAGTGTTAATATGCCTCTTACAGAGGTGAAATGAACTCTTGTCTCACATTTGGCTCCACTCAAAAATAGGGTTAACTTTGCTCGTTGGTCAGTCTTACATCTGTTAATTCTGCTCAATAATGATGATGCACTGAAAATGCACAACAATACCTCTTTTTAATATAGGCCTATGTTCTATGCATGTCTTCTGTTGCCCAGTCTTGCACTTCATATGTCTGTATGTGTATTGTATAGGTACTCTAGGTATAATGTATGCAGGGCTGATAGTATTCAGGCTCCATGCCTGATTTCAGGCTTGACAGAGTTTGCAAAAATAAAAACATGGATAATAATTCGCCAAAGTGTTTCAGGTTCAGGGTTTTCTTCTACTATCAGGCTTGAATAATGTTCATACACAGGCTATTAAATGTTTGAATAATGTGTCAAAATAGGCCTACCTTACGTCACTATGCAGTATCTTGTCGTTGTCATTAGACCAGGGAAAAAAGTTCAGGCTCAGTATTTTTTTTCACTATCACCCCTGTGTATGTATACTG
>NC_085862.1:5482512-5492512 GCF_034702125.1 Engraulis encrasicolus
AGTAGAGATGTTCTCATCACAATTTTGACATTTGGTGCTGAACGGAGCATTTGGGTATTCAAGACTGCAGCCCCCCCACCTTTACGTTGACTCCAATGAAGCACTCAAGCAATCGATCATAAAATGGCATTAAACTTTTGTTTGCAGAGACATGAAACTCACCGAGTGGTCAGAGGTGGGCAGCGATACGTTGGCTCGAAAATCACCGCGAAATACGCTTCCAGAGAAGATATATTCATTATTGTCCGTCTTCATTGTAATGTAATAATGTAAATGTCACACTTTGGCTTTAAGAGTCTTAGAAGGAAGCTGTTTTGCTATTTCACTGCCTGCAGTCTGTTGTGTAATGTGGCATACAGGAATCCAGTCCTAATTGTTTCCTGTATTGATTCTGTAGTGTTGCCTCAACTGCCACTACTGTACTGTGTAATGCTGTCTCTGCCTGCTGCACTGTAGTGTGTGTGTGTGTGTGTGTGTGTGTGTGTGTGTGTGTGTGTGTGTGTGTGTGTGCGTGCGTGCGTGCGTGCGTGCGTGCGTGCGTGCGTGCGTGCGTGCGTGCGTGCGTGCGTGCGTTGATTCCAATGAAGCACTCAATCAATCGATCATAAAATGGCATTAAACTTTTGTTTGCAGAGACATGAAACTCACCGAGTGGTCAGAGGTGGGCAGCGATACGTTGGCTCGAAAATCACCGCGAAATACGCTTCCAGAGAAGATATATTCATTATTGTCCGTCTTCATTGATTGTATTGGTTTGACTAGTATTACTCCGCGCGACCGGAAATGGGGGTGCGTTTGTTTACGTTACTATCTATGGTTTGTATGCAAGCTGTAGTTTTTGTAGCCAGTCCCGCTCAAAGATAGCCGTTCTACCTCGCTCCTTGATGTCTACATAAACAACACACTATCGCTACCTACTGGCTGGATGTCTACTGCTATTCAACGGCGTCTGGGGAAAAATAGGTCCGCCAAATGCTTAACAACAGTTAGAAGGCATATTTCGCTGCAATTTTCGAGTCAATTTATCGCTGTTTACCACTGACCACACGGTGAGTTCCATGTCTTCTCAAACAAAAGTTTAATGCCATTTTATAATCGATTGCTTGAGTGCTCTATTGCAGTCAATGTAAAGGTGGGGGGGCTGCAGTCTTGGATACCCAAATGCTCCGTTCAACACCAAATGTCAAAATTGTGATGAGAACATCTCTACTTCACCCCATAAGTCACACAAACAGGGCTTAATGTCTAAAATAGCGAACTACCACTTTAACACCACTGCTCTTCCATTACTGGGTCAGGTTTGCCCTGGCACAGACAGCACAGCACGCGGGGCACTGCCATCAGAGAGAGAGAGAGAGGGAGAGAGAGAGAGAGAGAGAGAGAGAGAGAGAGAGAGAGAGAGAGGGAGGAACCCCTGCATGGCAGACAGAGGGAGAGAGAGAGAGAAGGAGAGAGAGGAACCCCTGCATGGCAGAGAGAGAGAGAGAGAGAGAGAGAGAGAGAGAGAGAGAGAGAGAGAGAGAGAGAGAGAGAGAGAGAGAAAGAGAGAGAGTGAGAGAGAGAGAGAGGAACCCCTGCAGCAGGATAAGTTGTGTTCTAGAATAGAATATTGCTCTGGAATGGAATGTACTGTAGCACCCGGATATTCCGCCCTAGACTATACTGCCCTACAGGCAAAGAGGGACCAGCTAGCAGCTAGCTTATGGTCCCATAGGATTCAATGAGAGTTGCTAGCTTGAAACTAGACACTAGCGGTTTCAACCTGAAAAGACAAAGAGAACATTATTTAAATCCAAGGGACGTGTAAAATGACTATTATTTACAATAAGGAAATGGCTAGTTAAATAACTGCGCTTTACATTTCATCTTATGGTCCCATAAGATGCAATGATAGTTGCTCGCTTGAAACTAGAGGTTTCAATCTTCAAAACCAGACAAAGAGAACATTATTTACAGTAAATCCAAGGGACGTGTAAAATGAGATTATTTGCGGAAATGTCAAAAAAACCCTCTTTTGAAAGTCGCTTTGATTATAAAGCATCTGCCAAATGCAATGTAATGTAATGTAATAATGTAAATGTCACACTTTGGCTTTAAGAGTCTTAGAAGGAAGCTGTTTTGCTATTTCACTGCCTGCAGTCTGTTGTGTAATGTGGCATACAGGAATCCAGTCCTAATTGTTTCCTGTATTGATTCTGTAGTGTTGCCTCAACTGCCACTACTGTACTGTGTAATGCTGTCTCTGCCTGCTGCACTGTAGTGTGTGTGTGTGTGTGTGTGTGTGTGTGTGTGTGTGTGTGTGTGTGTGTGTGTGCGTGCGTGCGTGCGTGCGTGCGTGCGTGCGTGCGTGCGTGCGTGCGTGCGTGCGTGCGTGCGTGCGCGCGCGTGCGTGCGTGCGTGCGTGCTTGTAATACTGCTTCTGCCTGCTTTACTGTCCTGTGTGTGTCTGTGTGCGTGTGCGCGTGTGTGTGTGCGTGCGTGCGTGAGTGCATGCGTGTGTGCGTTCGTGTGTGTGTGTCTGCCGGCCTGTACTGTGCTGGTGCTGTGCTGTATGGGGGAGGGGAGGCTGAATAAATGGATAAATCATTTAAGACATGTCAGATTGTACATGCATGAACACATGCGCACGCGCACACACACATACACATGCGTGCACACACATACACACACGCACACACAGCCACAGACACACACACACACACACACACACATGCGCAGACAGACATGCGCACATATGCAAATATACACGCACACACACACAAGTTTATAAAAGCACACACACACACACACACACACACACACACACACACACATGCTACATACAGGCCAACCCCCCCCCCCCCACACACACACACACACACACGCGCGCACGCCCACACACACACACATGCACACACACAGACACACACGCACGCACGCACGCACACACACACACACACACACACACACACACACACACACACACACACACACACACACACACACACACACACACACACACACACACACACACACACACACACACACACAGAGTGCTGTCTGGCCATCTGACCCCGCCAGGTTGTGTCTGTGCTGTGTCTGTGTCTGTGTGTAGGCTACATGAGCAGATGGTGGGGCAGGAAGCAGCCAGCTAGCAGGTAGCACGTAGCCGCCCAGGGCAGAACAGGGCAGAGTGGAGTGGAGTGGAGTGGAGCGGACACAGACTGAGGCTTTAGCACACACACATCTGGCAAACCTACAACACAAGTACCCTGGGCAGACAGACAGACAGACAGATGAGCAGACAGAGAGGAAGTCAGAGAAACAGAGACAGACAGTGACAGATATACAGATAGACAGACAGACAGGCAGACAGAGAAACAGACACAAACAGAGACAGATATACAGACAGATATGCAGACAGATAGACAGACAAACAGAGACAGACATACAGACAGATATGCAGACAGACAGACAGACAAACAGACACAGACATACAGACAGATATGCAGACAGACAGACAGACAGACAAACAGACAGATATGCAGACAGACAGACAGACAGACAGACAGACAAACAGAGACAGACATACAGACAGATATGCAGACAGACAGACAGAGGGTTGTGTTCACCATATGAACAACGTTGTTTGTATGAACTGACCGTTTCTGTGAGGCAAAGAGTGGACACACAAACATGCCTGCGGAGCTCAAGGGTGAGAGCTCGTATTTTTAAGGAACATGAATTGGTATCTAGCTGAGTTCTAAAATCTACTAGTAGGTAGCCTGATATGCCAGACTCTCTCTACTTTCACTCCCACTAGAACGTCTCTGTTGGTAGAATAGAGGGGGTATGGCTCATCAGTAGGGGTGTAACGGTACACAAAAATCACGGTTCGGTACGTACCTCGGTTTTTGGGGTCACGGTTCGGTACATTTTCGGTACAGTATATGGGAACAAAATAGAAAACCATTTTCTTCAGCACGTTGTTAATTTCACCAAATTATTGTCAAAATACAAATGGAAAAAAAGGGAAATACATTCAACCAGCTACTTTGAGTCTGAGATTTCATCAGTGTAAGAAATAGTACTTTTTCCTCAAGGTTTCACAAAGACCAAGCCTCTACACCTGTTTTTTCTTGCATTCTCTCTCAGGGTTCTGCAAGAGCCTCTGCATGTAGTAGCAGCATAATGTAAAAACATGAACAGAGTAGCTTTTTACTCAACCTTTCGGTACTCGGTACAGCACTGTTCGATTCGGTATAGGTTTTTTCGGTACGGTACGTCGGTTCGGTTCGATATCGTCACACCCCTACTCGTCAGACTAACTTGCAGATCCGTGGGGAGAATTTGTGGAGGGATCTGTGCTTTTTTTGATAATGTGCAAAATAGGGATGTTTGCGGGAAAATACCACATCAGGAAGAGAACAGGAAATAAGTCAGAAATAAGAACTAGGGAGTTTCCCGTGAAAAAGGGGAGGGCATGAGACATGCAGACAGACAGGCAGTCATTCACATTCAGTGGCAGTCAGGTACGGTAGGCATGCATAGTACTGTAGTTGGGTCTTCAGGCTCTTGCGCATGCTTTCAGTCTCATTCGCTTCCTCTTTACTGGCACGTATATCTCTTTCTCTCTTTCTCTCTCTCACACACACATACACGCACGTACGCGCACACACACACACACACACACACACGCACACGCACGCACACGCACGCACGCACGCACAGGCACACACACACACACACACACACACACACACACACACACACACACACACACACACACACACACACACACACACACACACACACACACACACACACACTACGCTACCATTCTTCCTCATTGCTGTAAATGCTTATTGTTCTTCTGTCTCACTAGTGCCATGCACATCCTCCTACAGTATGCTGTGTCTGTCACAGTGCTCTGCATTTGGTAAATAGCCCTCTGCACTTGGGTCAATGTCTTGAAAAGAGTTTCTGCTAAAACATCACAGTTAATTGCCTCTGGTCAGAAATGTTGATGTGGAGTATGAATTTGTGATCAATGGGTGAGAAATGACTTAGGCTATTAAAAAACTTGCACAGGATATTTGTGAGCTACTCTGTGAGTTTGTGTTTGAATCAACGAGCCCTGAACCTGCAGACCATGATGAGTATAGAGATTAGATAGAGCAGGGGTGTCAACTTCAAATCCACAGCATTCATAATAGTTATACTGTTGCATATTTCTATGTGCTAGTATGTGCTGTTAAACCGGTCCCTCTCATAATTCCTGTGATTCACAATTTTGTGATTCACAATTTTGCCTTCAAGTTATATTTCCTATACATTAATGGTGTATGTGGGCCGTCTGTAATGCACATTTGAAATGATCTCGTGGGCCAAATAAAATGACCCTGTGGACCTGTTGGCCCCCTGGGCCTGAATTTAACTTCCCTGAGATAGAGTATGGAGAAGATACCTACTTTGTACACTATATAATGTGGACAGGTACTCAGTGAAATTGCCTTGGTTAGAAAAACAAAACAAAAATTCTGTTGCTGCGTTGCTTGCCTACGGTAGCTGGTGATATTTCCATACTTGTGATCAGGCCTAGGCTGCAGGTTGCTGTGGGGCCCCTGGAAGGCAAATTTCGTGGCAAAATTTACAGACAGTGTCCGCAATTTTTCACTTTCGGCCAATCAGGACCCCCCTGGCAGGTGGGGGCCCCTAGGCTGCAGCCATATCTAGCCTGTGCAATAATCCGGTCCTGCTTGTGATTGTGAGTCATCAGTCATTCCCCGTGGTGGTTAACACTGTGGCCGTGCTGTGGCCTGCGGCTCTGACCTTCACCTGGCTAAATAAATAAACAGAAACAGAAACACTGACTCGACTCAACACTATTTATAGCTGTCGCCCTGGAATATCAACCGGCCGTCTATCACAGGCATGATAAATTGTCGTGCATGTACAGTAACCTACAGTATCCTTGTCATATGGCTAGAACTGACGATGCCCTTGATGAAAGGTGAAACATCTTCTGAAAAGCTCCTACAAAGTCTTTTGACTACCATGACTAATGTTCACATATGTTTAGTCATACAGATTCATACCAATGATATTTTAGTCGTTTAATTCTGCTGTTCCTTTTGTTATGGAATTCCAATTGCATAATCATTTCAGGTTTTTTTCAGGTTTATTTATTTAAAAAGGGACAGCATATATTACCAGCATTTAAAAAAATGCTAAATACACAAGATTATAGCCATGAGGCTAATTTCCATCTTTTGTCCCTTGACAGGTTTGATGTTCCTTAAAAAAAAACAAGGTTAAAACAAAACTAAAAATACACAGTTATAGTACACAGTTGTAAAATTATAGCCAAAGATATGTCAAACAGTTTAAAAAATAAATAATACAAAATACAGTTACAAGATAAAATACCCAAATAAGTTAGAAGAGCAGCTGCCAGTAGTAGCCTAACTATGGGAAATTATGTTGACAGCATTGATAATCTAATAACCACTGTTTTAACTGTTTACTGAATGAGTGTACTGTTGGCAGTGCTTTAATTTGAGTGGGAATTGTGTTCCAGGTGTGAGAGACTCTGTAGGAGAAAACAGCCTGACTAAAAGCGCTCTTTCTAAAAAGGAACAGAGCAATCACCCCTGGAACTGGCTCTGGTAGCCCTATTTATACTTTTTGTAATAAATATTTGTAGAGGAGGAGGGGCCAGGCCATGGAGAATTTTATATAATAATATTGAATCATTATATTTAATGTAGTTATCCCAGTCCAACAGTTTATGTTTTTTCAGTATTTTACAGTGATGATAAGTTTTGGGCTTTCTATCCAAGATTTTCAGTGCTTGTTTGTATAATGTTTTAATGACTTTTAAGGTTGTGACATTTGCTGATGCCCAACTAGTTAGACAGTAGGACATATGTGACATAATCATTGCGTTAAAATACAGTGTAGCTGACTCAAAGGTTAAATTATTCCTAATGTACCTGAAATTAGCTAGATTAAATTTTATTTTGCCTGTAGTTTTTTTAACATGTTGCTTGAAACCAAGTTGTGCATCTATTATAACACCAAGGTATTTAAACTCTTGGACAACATCCAGTTTCTCACCATGCACCATGATGCTGGGGTCTGGTTCAGTAGTAACCCTTTTAGATAAATACATACAAACAGTCTTTGACACATTGAGATGAAGACGTGAGTGTTGTAGCCATGTACACACATTGTTCATGACTGATGTTAACTGTTGTGCAGCTAGACGTTTGTCTTTTGCGTGGATGTATAATACTGCATCATCTGCATATAGCTGACAGGTTACTGATGCAGGACAACAACTAGACAAGTCATTTATATACTGTACAAGCTGAACAACAGTGGACCTAGTATGGACCCCTGTGGTACTCCAAGAGAGTTGATGCAGGCGCTTGATTTAGTATGCTGCACTCTAACACACTGTGTCATGATTACTGTCCCTCTGTGCGTCCTGTTACAGGATGCAGAGGAAATTAACTCACAGAAATATACTTACTCACATACCAGTAGCCTCTTACTGCAGATTGGGCCATCCATGGGCATATTTTCTCTAAGTTGCTGAAATCACTCAACTACACCATAACAACATTGCTATTACAATACAGAGAGTCTTAAGTAACCGATTAAGACTTGGTCATTTCCATTGCGGTGACAATAAATGATATAACAAGCGCTTTGCGCTAAGGGGCTAAGCAAGCTTTGAATAATTATTTACTTCATTTATTTTCATCATTGTTTATCATGATTTCTCTGTCCTGTAGTCTGTTACGGGGTGCGGAGGAGATGGGTTTACGGAAAGCGGTGAAGCCGGAGTTTGGGAGCGGCACGCGAAGTTTCTCCTGCGAGGAGGATTACATCTACGAGAACATCGAGAGCGAACTCTGCTTCTTCACATCGCAGGTGAGTCAGACAGGACGCACTTATCATCTGTTATATACGGTGCTAGGGCTGGCCGGTTCTGGAAAAAATGCGTATCACGGTTTTCTTGATGAAAATTAATATCACGGTTCTCTGCACATTTTTTTTTTTAAAACAGCGATTTTCCCCCACATCTCAATGTTTCTGAAGAAAAGGCTGAAATTAAATTTAAAAAATTAGATAAAATCCAGAATTTTAATTAATCTCCATTTCTATTTTAATCACTCTTTTGGAATAATAAAAAAAAAAACCTTCTCTCATCAAAAAGTGAACCTTGTGTAGGTGAAAACCGTTATCACATTTTTTAACGGTATACCGCCCAGCCCTACACGGTGCTATCATGTTTTTGCCAGAGGTGTCAAAAGTAAAAGTGAAAGTAAAAAAAGAAACGGTCTCCTTCCAACACAGGTAACTTGCTTATCTTGCTTGAGTAAACAGACCTGTATATTTGTCTTATAATTAGCTGACTCTGCGCTGGTGGGATCAAGTTTGTGGTGGGTTCTTGTTTCGTTTTTAGTGTTTTTCAGTAACAACACAGTCTATACCTCATTAGGTACAATGGAGTAAAAGTTGTAACAGCTATATAATATCATGTGCTAGTGTTGAAATTGCACTGTTAATTTAATTATTTATTTATATTTATATTATATTTAATAATTTATTATTATTTATACTTTCAACACCCCTGTTTTTTTGCTAATGAACTGATAGATGTCCAAGGCATACAGTATTATATTGTTATCTTCCACACACCATGCTCTTCTGTCTTGTTGGTGCGTCTCTGAAGTAATCAATTAGTTAGGAAATGGATCGCACTCAGTTTTTTCTTCTTTCTTCTTCTTTTGTGTTTATTCAAACATTGCAGGGGCAGACAGATGTTTCGGCTGAAAGAGGCTCTTGCTCTTGTCTGTCCCTGCAATGTTTGAATAAAAATAAAAGAATAAGGAAGAAGAAAAAACTGAGTGAGATCCATTTCCTAAATACAGTATTATATTAGAATTGTATTAGCCTCCTTTCACCAGGAGGAACGGACGGTTCACTCTGAAGTCGTCAGTAACACAGCACAATCCATTGCTATTCTGGCAAGATCTTACTTTCTGAATATGCCCTGTCTGTATGGGTGATAAAAACCAACAAAGGTCGGCATCTGCTCCTGCACTTTAGACCCGCGGATTGCTTGGTGCGTCCATTCCCAATAAGTAGTAATCACTGGAGATAATGAAAAAAGGAGGCGCACACAAGGCTTGTGTGAAAAATGTACTAGGATTAGGACTGAATATGTCCTGACTGAATATGTCCTGTCTGTCCTGTATGTGTCGCAGGAGCGTCAGAGTATAATCAAATACTGGCTGGACAATCTTAGGGCCAAACACGGCGAGGTCCTCCACAACATTCACTTCCTAGAAGGGCAGCCAATCAGTAAGTTGCATATTTTGTCGTCATGGATGTTCTCATAATGAGGTCTTTTGGGGATCAGTGGCTATGTTAATTATCATCACTGTTTGGGGTATTTATCCATCAATTCCTTTTGTTTAGTAATTTTCATTTGAGTATGGTATTGTTTGTTTGCTTAATTTTCTGTTTTTACATCGTCAGAGAGAATTGAAGCTCTTGCCAGTTCCAGTTACCCATCTAATCAGCTCAAACACATTTTGGGACAAGCCCCCCTTTTTCTGTCTAAAAATATATATTTTATGATTTTCAGAATTTGTTCTAAGTCTCTGCTTTATCTTTCAGAAAGTTTATGCACACACACATGTGGTGACAGTGTGGTGTGCGGTAAATTGTATTTAAAAAAAAACAACAGCAACAAAAAAACAGAGCAAGTGTGAAAATGTGTGCCATTGGAAAAAAACTATACTGGCCGTGTGCAGGTGCTAAATCCTTATCAACAACTGTGTGTGTGTGTGTGTGTGTGTGTGTGTGTGTGTGTGTGTGTGCGTGTGCGTGTGCGTGTGCGTGTGCGTGTGCGTGTGCGTGTGCGTGTGCGTGTGCGTGTGTGTGTGTGTGTGCGTGTGCGTGTGTGTGTTTAGTCCCGGAGCTGAGGGCGAGGGGCGTGATC
>NC_085862.1:5497512-5517512 GCF_034702125.1 Engraulis encrasicolus
ACACACACACACACAAATCCAATCTCATGTATGTATCTCCTCTATTTAATCCCTGCCGTAGATGACATCTGTGATTACTTTGGTGTGAAGATCGCCATGTACTTCGCCTGGCTGGGCTTCTACACCACCTCCATGCTCTACCCAGCCGTCATCGGCTTCGTGCTCTGGATGCTCACCGAGTCAGACCAGGTAAACATTTACACCAGATGCTCACCGAGTCAGACCAGGTAAACATTTACACCAGATGCTCACCGAGTCAGACCAGGTAAACCGAGTCAGACCAGGTAAACATTTACACCGAGTCAGACCAGGTAAACATTTACACCAGATGCTCACCGAGTCAGACCAGGTAAACATTTACACCAGATGCTCACCGAGTCAGACCAGGTAAACATTTACACCAGATGCTCACCGAGTCAGACCAGGTAAACATTTACACCAGATGCTCACCGAGTCAGACCAGGTAAACATTTACACCAGATGCTCACCGAGTCAGACCAGGTAAACATTTACACCAGATGCTCACCGAGTCAGACCAGGTAAACATTTACACCAGATGCTCACCGAGTCAGACCAGGTAAACATTTACACCGAGTCAGACCAGGTAAACATTTACACCGAGTCAGACCAGGTACTAAACATTTACACCGAGTCAGACCAGGTAAACATTTACACCAGATGCTCACCGAGTCAGACCAGGTAAACATTTACACCAGATGCTCACCGAGTCAGACCAGGTAAACATTTACACCAGATGCTCACCGAGTCAGACCAGGTACTAAACATTTACACCGAGTCAGACCAGGTAAACATTTACACCAGATGCTCACCGAGTCAGACCAGGTAAACATTTACACCAGATGCTCACCGAGTCAGACCAGGTAAACATTTACACCAGATGCTCACCGAGTCAGACCAGGTAAACATTTACACCAGATGCTCACCGAGTCAGACCAGGTAAACATTTACACCAGATGCTCACCGAGTCAGACCAGGTACTAAACATTTAGACCAGATGCTCACCGAGTCAGACCAGGTAAACATTTACACCAGATGCTCACCGAGTCAGACCAGGTAAACATTTACACCAGATGCTCACCGAGTCAGACCAGGTAAACATTTACACCAGATGCTCACCGAGTCAGACCAGGTAAACATTTACACCGAGTCAGACCAGGTACTAAACATTTACACCGAGTCAGACCAGGTAAACATTTACACCAGATGCTCACCGAGTCAGACCAGGTAAACATTTACACCGAGTCAGACCAGGTACTAAACATTTAGACCAGATGCTCACCGAGTCAGACCAGGTAAACATTTACATCAGATGCTCACCGAGTCAGACCAGGTAAACATTTACACCAGATGCTCACCGAGTCAGACCAGGTAAACATTTACACCGAGTCAGACCAGGTAAACATTTACACCGAGTCAGACCAGGTACTAAACATTTACACCGAGTCAGACCAGGTAAACATTTACACCAGATGCTCACCGAGTCAGACCAGGTAAACATTTACACCAGATGCTCACCGAGTCAGACCAGGTAAACATTTACACCAGATGCTCACCGAGTCAGACCAGGTAAACATTTACACCAGATGCTCACCGAGTCAGACCAGGTAAACATTTACACCAGATGCTCACCGAGTCAGACCAGGTAAACATTTACACCAGATGCTCACCGAGTCAGACCAGGTAAACATTTACACCGAGTCAGACCAGGTAAACATTTACACCGAGTCAGACCAGGTACTAAACATTTACACCGAGTCAGACCAGGTAAACATTTACACCAGATGCTCACCGAGTCAGACCAGGTAAACATTTACACCAGATGCTCACCGAGTCAGACCAGGTAAACATTTACACCGAGTCAGACCAGGTACTAAACATTTACACCGAGTCAGACCAGGTAAACCGAGTCAGACCAGGTACTAAACATTTACACCGAGTCAGACCAGGTAAACATTTGTGTGTGCATGTGTCTGTGTGTGTCTGCACTCCACCCCTAGACGAGTCGTGACATCTGCTGCGTGGTGTTTGCGTTGTTCAACGTGGTGTGGGCCACTCTCTTCCTGGAGCGATGGAAACGACGCGGGGCGGAGCTAGCCTACAAGTGGGGCACACTGGACACGCCCACTTCAGAGTCCCTCGAGGAGCCCCGCCCACAATTCAGGGTAAGACTGGGGAGTTTCTCTGCACATTCACAAATGTATTTCTCTGCACATTCACAAATTACACCTTTTTCAGGACTACTTACCACCACCAACAAATTCCAAGTATTCATATGACTGGGAAATTGCACTTTCCATACATGAAAATGGTTAATCATTTTGAATTTCCAGAAATAGACATTTTTAGCTGCAACACTTACTGTACTTTGATCATACTAGTAAATATTAGTTTATTATTTAGTATAAGTATTGTGTCATTGATAAGGAGCCTCATTCGAAAACAGCTGTTGAGAGCAGTACACAGTGGGTGCAATCCATTATCATCCTCCCTTGTGTTTCCATCCTCCCTTGTGCTTGTGCCCTTGTGAGGACATCGCGCAAGACGTCAATGACAAAAGCAGTTGGTAACACTTCCAAATAAGGGGCCATAACTAACAGTAAAGTAGCTACAACCTAATACTTAAGTAAGGGTTAATAATCATTATTTAATGCCACATTAGACACATATTAATTGTTATTAATGCATATGTTGAACATTAGTAAGCAGTTACTTAACTATTAGATAACTATTACCTTGTATTACAAGTTAATAGCATATTATTATTTAACTAATAGATAAGTAAGGGCACAGTTAATAGTTAAGTAGCTATCGGGTCATACTTAACTAAGGACCAAAATTAACACTTACTTAATACAAAAGCAAGGCATAACTAATGGTTAATTAATACATAAATATTGGGTTTTGGGACCCTTATATTAGAGTTGGCTGCGGATAACTAATGGTTAATTAATCGATAGATATTGGTGTTTGGGACCCTTATAATAGAGTTGGCTGAGCATACCTAATAGTCAAGTAATTAATCTACTGTGACATCTAGTTCTCACTCGTTCAAATCACTGTAATAGTGGCAACAGGAGCCATTATATAGCAAGGATTGGACGTACACTTCTCAATGATGGTGGGGTGATGTGATGTAATTTTTTCATGTACCACTTATTAGTTTTAACGGTAAAAACCCTACAATAAATGCAGAACATTATGAAGAGTAATAGTTTTGAAGCCAAACTAAACCATTCCTTTGTGATAATTAGGTTAATGTTTGAGAATATTAGCTCCAAGAAGAGCAGTGCATGATGGGTACGCAATCTATAGACAACAATATTTCGGTATTATTTAATCATTAGATATGCCTTACTTTTGTATTAAGTAAGTGTTAATTAAGGTCCTTAGTTAAGTATGACCTAATAGCTACTTAACTATTAACTGTACCCTTACTTATCTATTAGTTAAATAATGATATGCTATTAACTTGAGACACATGGTAAGGGGCCATATATATAATTAAAATGAACATAATTAACAGCAAATTAGCTATAACCTAATACTTTAGTAACAGTTAATAATCACTACTTAATGCCACATTAGACACATATAAATTGTTATTTATTCATTACCATTATTCATTACCATGTGTCTCAAGTTCATAGCATATAATTATTTAACTAATAGATAAGTAAGGGTACAGTTAATAGTTATGTAGCTATTAGGTCATACTTAACTAAGGACCTTAATTAACACTTACTTAATATAAAAGTAAGGCATATCTAATGATTAAATAATACCGAATTATTGTTGTCTATAGATTGCGTACCCATCATGCACTGCTCTTCTTGGAGCTAATATTCTCAAACATTAACCCAATTATCACAAAGGAATGGTTTAGTTTTGCTTCAAAACTGTTACTCTTCATAATGTTCTGCATTTATTGTAGGGTTTTTACCATTAAATTTAATAAGTGGTACATGAAAAAATTACATCTCATCCTCCCACCATCATTGAGAAGTGTACGTCCAATCCTTGCTATATAATGGCTTCTGTTCCCACTATTACAGTGATTTGAACGAGTGAAAACTAGATGTCACAGTAGATTAATTACTTAACTATTAGGTATGCTCAGCCAACTCTATTATAAGGGTCCCAAACACCAATATCTATCGATTAATTAACCATTAGTTATCCGCAGCCAACTCTAATATAAGGGTCCCAAACACCAATATCTATCTATTAATTAACCATTAGTTATCCTCAGCCAACTCTAATATAAGGGTCCCAAAACCCAATATTTATGTATTATATAACCATTAGTTATGCCTTGCTTTTGTATTACGTAAGTGTTAATTTTGGTCCTTAGTTAAGTATGACCTGATAGCTACTTAACTATTAACTGTGCCCTTACTTATCTATTAGTTAAATAATAATATGCTATTAACTTGTAACACAAGGTAATAGTTATCTAATAGTTAAGTAACTGCTTACTAATGCATTAATAACAATTAATATATGTTTAATGTGGCATTAAGTAATGATTATTAACCCTTACTTAAGTATTAGGTTGTAGCTACTTTACTGTTAATTATGGCCCCTTATTTGGAAGTGTTACCAAGCAGTTTAATATCTCGCAAAATCGCAATTCAAAGGTAATTTTCTCATTTGCAATTGGGATGCTGAATGCGTTAAAGTCCTCCATAAGTTGTAATGCCTGCGCTTGACAGCAGAGAAACTTTATTGTTTTCTCCACGGAGGCAGGGAAGCGCGAGGCCACAAGCACAGATCGAGGACGGGAGTTTGGATAATGGCATGTACCCAGTGTTACTGTAGAGACTGCTAGAGGGAAGACTGGGCCTTGTGGATGATCAGTGGTGTAGTCTACTTTTTGTAGTGGGTATACTGTATATTTGAGCATTTCTTGTGGTGGGTATACTGTATATATACGTATGTGCTATTCTAAATAATGCCTCAATCTATTTTAGGTGGGCATACTGAAATACCTGTAATTTTGAAGTGGGTATACTGCGTATAGCTGCGCTCTACATAGACTACACCACTGTGGACGATGTATATCAGGACAAGAGGGCTGGGGTTATGGAGAGTGCTGCTGCAAAGGCATATCAGGACAACAAGCGATGATTCACAGTCATATCAGACCTAGACGGAGTACTAGCACAGCTCGAGTGTAGTTGAGGAGGGTAGGCGGATTTGCCTTGTGAATACAGATTTCTATTCTGTGTGACGTTATTTATCCAATCCGAAGACATCTGTAATCCCCTAAACCTCACGATCAAGACAAATGATGAAGCGCAGCTCTCATGTCCTCTTCACCTCTCCTTAAGCCAGGCTCAAACTACACGACTAGCGATTGTGTGTCCGATTTTGGCGTCGGGGTGCACCGCACACTAGAAGAGAATCGCAACCATCAATCTTGTCGCTGCTCACAGCCACCGAGACAATGCCCGACGTTCTATTTCCAGTCGTAAATATCAAACACTGTTTGATTTCTACATTTTGCGATCGGCGACTCTTTGAGCTGCCAAAGTTCTATCTTAGAATGTCGCTCACGACGAGGAAATCTTTCCCGACAATCGCTTGCGATGGTCCTGGGGGGTAACGTTCCAGCGATTGTCGTAAGGGGGGTTTTCAGCCGAGAATCGGCACGATAGTCGTGTAGTTTGAGCCAGGCTTAAGTTGTTTCATATCTTTTTCAATTTTCACTCTCCTCTCTCTCTTCAACTCTCATGTCTTCTCCCCCTCTCCTCTGTTGTCTTTCTTTCATCTACGTGCTGATGCCCTGACCTCACCTTTTCTCATTTCTTCATTTCTTTGTTTTCTGTGGTTTTTAGTGTTTTTTTCTCATTCATTTTTTCTGTCTATTACATTTGTGATGGCCCCTCATCTCTTGCATGTCTGTAGGTCCATCATCTGTCTGTTTGTCTGTCTGTCTGTCTGCCTGTCTGTGTCCCTGCCTCCCTCCATCTGTCTGTCTGTCTGTCTGTCTATCTATCTGTCTGTGTTCCTCCCTCCATCTGTCTGTGTTCCTCCCTCTGTCTGTCTGTCTGTCTGTCTGCCTGTCTGTGTCCCTGCCTCCCTCCATCTGTCTGTCTGTCTGTCTGTCTGTCTGTCTGTGTTCCTCTCTCTATCTGTCTCTCTCTCCGATTTCCCCTTAGGGTGTGAAGCACTGGAGCCAGGTGACTGTCTGTCTGCATCCCCACCTGTCCATCTGCCCCTCACATCTGTGTGTGTGCGTGCGTGCGTGCGTGCGTGCGTGCGTGCGTGCGTGCGTGCGTGCGTGCGTGCGTGTGTGTGTGTGTGTGTGTGTGTGTGTGTGTGTGTGTGTGTGTGTGTGTGCGTGCGTGCGTGCGTGCGGTGTGTGTGTGTGTGCTCCTCCTCAGGGTGTGAAGCGGTGTAGTCCGGTGACGGGGTGCGAGGAGTTCTACTACCCCCCCTGGCGGCGGCGGCTGTTCCGCTGGCTGGTCAGCCTCCCCGTCTGCATCCTCTGCCTCGCCTTCGTCTTCCTCGCCATGCTCATATGCTTCGAACTGCAGGTACAGGACACACACACACACACACACACACACACACACACACACACACACACACACACACACACACACACACACACACACACACACACACACACACACACACACACACACACACACACACACACACACACACACACACACACACTGGCCATGCTCATATGCTTTGAACTGCAGGTTGGTGCCCCACTCCCCTTGGCCGTTATCAATCAAGCATAACCCGCTGTATAGCCAAAGCAATCTTTATAAAGATAGTTTTTTTACTTTTTAAATCAACTGAAGTTCCTGGACCAAGGACTTTTTCCTCCTTTTTTGTTGAACATTGCACCTTCCAAGAGCACCAGCTGTTTTTTGAGGAATACTAGCAGCGCTCCATCTACTCTTCTTATAAATATTATAGCCTCTATATCCTAGTGAGGCTGCTGGAAGATCCACATGCCCCCCACAATATCTGTGCACCCCACTAACCCCTTAAAATGTGTGGTCAGCCATGGCTCAGTGGTTAGAGCACTGGCCTTGAGATCAGAGGGTTGCCGGATTAAATCCCACCCTTACCTGCACTTTCATCCATGGCTGATGTGCCCTTGAGCAAGGCACCTAACCCCACATTGCTCCAGGGACTGTAACCAATACCCTGTACATAAATAACAGTAAGTCGCTTTGAATACCTTTAGCTTTTGACCCCCACTGACCCAGCATCTCTTCCCCTGTGCAGGAGTTTGTGATGGGCATCAAGGAGCTCCCACGCATGGCCAGATTTATTCCCAAAATCATGTTGGCTATCACTGTGACTGCATGTGACGAGGTGTACAAGAAGATTGCCTGTTGGCTCAACGACATGGGTGAGTTCTATACACAGATAGGTCCCTGGCTTAAGCACAATGGGCCCATAGTATGACAATACATGTTCAGCTCTCCACCAGACTTTAAGGTGCAGTGTGTAATATTTTAGCCATTTTTGTCCAGAATTCATGTTGCCCGTTCACAAATGTTTCCTTTTTCACAAATACTTACCACCACCGTCAAATGTAGTATTTATGTATTTAATTTTTTTTTTTCAATAATAAACTGTTGTATTGCTTGAAGAAGGTCAGTAGATCGAAACGTTGCAGTAAACCATGCAAATTTGAGCAGTGTGTGGGAGCTTTCTTTGCTGTTCAATAATAAAAACATGTTTTTAAAGACCCTATTTGTGACCTGAGCAAAACTTTTTGTTAATTGAATAGAAGTAATCACAAATGAGGACATACAGTGCACAACAATAATGAGTACACCCCTGTTTAAAAGTAAAATTTTGGGCAATATTCCAATAAGAAAAGTTATTTCTAAAACGATCATAGAGTAAGTGTAATATTGTTCAACAGGGGTGTACTCATTATTGCTGTGCACTGTAACAGTATTTTCAACAATGATGTCTAGTTAGCCACTGTAATGGGCTAATTAAGATATCTTGCCTTTCCCTTTGCAGAAAACTATAGACTTCAGAGTGCCTATGAGAAGAATCTCATCATCAAAATGGTTCTTGTAAGTGAGCAACTTGTTTCTTGCTTTCCGTCCCTTAATGGCTACATCTGTTTGCGTGGGAAGAAAGCCAAATTGCATCATTAACTTAAACAAACATTTCATATAATGACAAGTGGAAGTGCTTTAGTCATGAAAATGTTTTTTTACTTTGTGCTCTCTCTCTCTCTCTCTCTCTCTCTCTCTCTCTCTCTCTCTCTCTCTCTCTCTCTCTCTCTCTCTCTCTCTCTCTCTCTCTCTCTCTCTCTCTCTCTCTCTCCCCTGCAGTTTCAGTTTGTAAATTCGTATCTCAGCCTTTATATTGAACATTTCAAATAACAAGTGGTCGTGCTTTGGTCATGAAAGTGGCATTTGTATTTTATTTTACTCTGTGCTCTCTCTCTCTCTCTCTCTCTCTCTCTCCCCCTCTCTCTCTCTCTCTCTCTCTCCCCCTCTCTCGCTCTCTCCCCCTCTCTCTCTCTCTCTCTCTCTCTCTCTCTCTCTCCCCTGCAGTTTCAGTTTGTAAATTCCTATCTCAGCCTTTTTTATATTGGATTCTACCTCAAAGACATGGAGCGGCTCAAAGAGGTAAGACGTCACGTCATCATACTCTCCATTTGGACTTATAGTAGCTCATCGTTGTATCATATTACAGTATGTCTAGACCAGGGATGTCAAACTCAGGCCCGGGGGGCAAATTTGGCCCTTGAAGCCATTTTATTCGGCCCGCGAGATCATTTCAAATATCTATTACAGTTGGCCCACATACACCCTAATGTATAGCGTAATATGACTTGGACGTGACATTTTCTGTGTCACGGGATGTGCAGACACATTTGAACTAACAAATATGATGGGAAAGAGTGTGTGTGAAATTTAACTATGAATATGAAGTGCATGTGCACACAATTTTAATCCATTTTTAAAAATAAATGTTGAGTTCGGCCCGCAACTTCGTTCCAGATTTTGATTTTGGCACTCGGTCAATTTGAGTTTGACACCCCTGGTCTAGACCTAGTAAACAGATATCAGAATGTACCAACCAAGCCTGTAGATCCTGTTTAGAGTAATTGATAGACCTGGTGTTTTTTCCACAAGATGTTCAAGTTGTATTGTACGTGCGTGCGTGTGTGTGTGTGTGTGTCCGTGTGTGTGTGTGTCCGTGTGTGTGCACGCGTGCGTGCGCGTGCGCGCGTGTGTGTGTGTGTGCACTTTCTCACGTGAACCCCAGACAATTGGCACCACACGACAGCCTCCAGACCTGGAGTGTCAATATGGCAATCTGCATGTGTGTATTTGAAAGCACTTTGAGTCAACTATATAGTTGTGATATTGTGCTATATAAATACATATTGGCAATTGATATTGCTATATATCGCTATTTATTTTAATTGTTAAGACTGGGAGCAGCATCTGTGCAATACAATCTTGAAGACCAGCATCTATTTTCCTTGAACAGTGCTGACAATTCTGTTCAATTCTGATCTGATCTTCTGATCAAATGAAACAACCTCTTTTGTAAGTTATTGTTATGACCAAAATGATTGACCAAGTTGGAATGGATTCATAACTAATGTCTGTAGGCTAGCTTCGTTTTTTTTAGCAGAAAACAGTGCGTTCCGCAGGCAAAGTATTGTGCACGGAAGCTCTTCAGACATGAATGTCATAAGTAATAAGCCTAAAATTTCTTTATCATTCACAATTATTTCATCGTCTCATTTATGCCACTTCATTAGTTTCGCTCCCCACTCAGACGCCCCAACTGCTGACATGCAGATTTTGATCTCCACAGACTGAGACTCTCTGTCTCTCCCTCATCAATGTTAATAATACTCTCAGTTCCACTCACAGTTCCCTTGTCTGTCAGAAGCAAGTCGGATAGAAATATCAAAGATTTTGTCTGCCAAGTACCCAAACGACCCTTCTCCATCATTATAATGTGTGTCTCTATCAGGCCCCGACCGTCAGCATATATATTCTCCCCCCAATTCATCACCATCCGCCCCGTCATCGTGACCTTATGGGGTTCATGTCTTGTTAAAGGAACAGTCCACCACATTTCAGGAAATTGCTGTAGTTAAGCCCTTGTAAAACATGAGATTACTAGGATTTGTTCTCCATGTGTTTGAAATGCCTAGTTTGACAGTATAACCATATTTAATGTAGCAATGGAAGTCTATGGTACCAAATACCAAAACATTATCAAATATAGTTATAACGTACATTGAAATGTATGTAATTTTCAGAAAGAAAATGTCATACACATTTGTGATTAATACTGGGAAATAATGCAAATATGTGAAAATCCAAAAAGGGTGGACTGTTTCTTTAATCTCCTACTCAAATGTCCGGAAACGATTCTGATCACAGTGTCACCTGTCCCTCAAGTGAGCACAGTTTAGGATAGTTTAGACAAAGCCAATAGGTCTCTTTGTCTTTGAAACAAATAATGACGAATAACAAACTTTGCCATTCATTTTCCTGTGTGACCTTGACAAATTGCTTTGTTGTTGTTAACCTGGTGTGGTTTACGAATTAAAAGTAATCACATACTGCTGGCACATCTGAGGGAGTTGAACAGAGCCGCTGACAGCTTTAGTTGGGCCCAGGACAAGCTCATTTGATAGGTCCCTTACCAAATACATACAATGTAATCAGGACCCAATTCTGTGCTCCCCACACCCCCTCCCTTTTGGCTTCTCTGAATTTTAACACCCATATGCGTATATTCCCATTTTTGTCCACTGAGTAATCAGTATATGCAGATAGTGCAACACTGTGCACCATTGAAGTGTATTTCTCAGGTTTTCAGATATGGTTGGCACCATTGTGCAGTGTGCTCTATCAAAATGTATTTTCTTAGGATAATAGATTTGCTGTTTGTAATGTGCTTTGATGATCTGACACTGACACGGCATTGGCACACCAAACAGACCTCACCATTGTGCACTATTGAAGTGTATTTCTCAAGTTTTCAGATATGGTAGGCAACAGTGCGCACTATAGAAATGTATTTTCTCAGGATTATAGATTTGCTGTTTGTGATGTGCTTTGATGATCTGACACTGGCACACCAAACATACCTCACCTCATCTCATCTCTCGGGTGTGATTGTGATTCACCAGACTGGGATTAGCTTTCACTTGGCAAAGCTGCTCTGCCGGAGCCCAGATGCTATTTATTGACTATCAGACAAAGCTCAACTCAGTTCAGATACGCAAACCGGTACTTGGTGTTTGTCTGCTGGCGATTCTAGATGGGTTTGAAGCAATCATAAATTACAAATATATACTGTATATAGTGTATATACACAAGTCAAAAGCAAACACAGTGGACTTTTAACATCTTTGCCTTTAGGGAGGGTTTTTGGATCAGGAAAACAAGTTGCCAAGTTGCCCTGTGGTAATGTCTGCTAGTATTGCACGAGTAAGACCATTTGGGTGAGAAAACTGCACACTACAAACGGTAATGGAAGCCTAAATAAAGATGTGGGCATTTTTGTTCTTCGAGTTCTTCTGAACCCTCTACTTCTTGCACACAGTGAACGTGAAATGCTGATAGTTTCTCTTCTTCTCCGCCTTTCTCTACTTTCTTCTTTCTCCTTTCTATTCCTCCTCCTCTATCTCCCTCTGCTCCTGTCCTTCTTCCTCCTACTTCTCCTCCTTGTTCTCCCCATCCTCCTCCTTTCCTCTGGTTTCTCTTTCCCTCTCTTTTCCTCCTCCTCTTCCTCCTTCACCTTTTCCACCTCTTTCCCTCTCTTCTTCCTTTTCTCTTCCTCCTCCTACTCCTTCACCTCTACCTCCTCCTCCTCTTCTTCCTCTCCTCCTCCCTGTTTTCTCCTCTTTCTCCCTCTCCTCCTCCCTCTCCTCTCGTCATCGTCATCCTCTTCCTCCTCCTCCTCCTCCTCCACCTCCTCCTCTCCTCTCCTCTCCTCCTCCACCTCCTCCTCCCCCTCCTCTTCCTCCTCCTCGTCCCTCTCCTATCCTCCTCTGCCTCTTCCTCCTCCTCCTCTCCTCTCCTCTCCTCTCCACCTCCCTCCTCCTCCTCCACCACCTCCTCCTTCTCCTCTTCCACCTCTTCATCCTCCACCACCTCCACCTCCTCCTCCTTCTCTTCCACCTCCTCATCCTCCGCCTCCTTCCTCTTCCCTCTTCCTCCTCCTTCCTCTTCCTCTTCCCCCTTCCTCCTTCTCCTCTTCCTCTCTCCTCCTCTCTCCTCCTCTCCTCTCCCCTCCTTCTCCTCCTCCACCTACTCCTCCTCCTCCTCCTCCTCCACCTCCTCCTCTTCCTGTCCTCCTGCTCTTCCTCCTCCTCCTCCTCTTCTTCCTCCTCCTCCTCCTCCTCCTCCTCCACCTCCTCCCCCAACTCCTCCACCTCCTCCACCTCCTCTTCCTCTCCACCTCCTCCCCCAACTCGTCCTCCTCCTCCTCCTCCTCCTCTTCCTCCTCCTCCTCCTCCACCTCCTCCTCTTCCTCTCCACCTCCTCCCCCAACTCGTCCTCCTCCTCCACCTCCTCCTCTTCCTGTCCTCCTCTCTCCTCCTCCTCCTCCTCCCTCCTCCTCCACCTCCTCCCCCAACTCCTCCACCTCCTCCTCCTCCTCCTCCACCTCCTCTTCCTCTCCACCTCCTCCCCCAACTCGTCCTCCTCCTCCACCTCCTCCTCTTCCTGTCCTCCTCCTCCTCCTCCTCCTCCACTTCCTCCTCCTCCACTAGATGTTGGCCACTCTCCTCATCATCCGCCAGTTCCTCCAGAACGTGAAGGAGGTGTTGCAGCCGTACCTGTACGAGCGCCACAAGCTGGGGTAATGTCAAGAAAATTAGACTATTTTGTATACAATTGTAATGAACAGACACGGACAAGAGTAGTAAGGATTTACACTTTGGCCAAAGGGAGAGGAAGAGCGGAGCGCTTTTCAGAGAACGAGCTCTGTCTCATAGCAAACCGATCTTGACTCTCTCCGAGTTTAGCAACAGCAATAGTTTTTATTTCACAATTGACATAGGTGACAGTTGCCAAACATGGCTTTTCCTATTTCTAACATGTGATGTCTAGTTTCAGGATGAGAGTGCTTCTTTAGTTCATCATTTCAGTAGCTATCCTCTTTCAGTTCCGTGTTCGGAAAGGTCTTGCTCTGAACTATTGAACTTTTTACAGAACAGAACAGTACAAACTGTACCTTTTTTACCAATGTTAAAAACAATTTTAAAACAGATAATAATTATTTTTACAGTGACCTGACCCTGAAGGCGGTGTGGGACCTCCTCATGACCGCTCTGCTGCGCTACGTTCGATTGGCCGCCGGCAAGGCCCAGCTGACGCCCAGCGAACCCGCCGCACCCGGCCCGGGACTCAGGGGAGCGCGGCCCGGAGGCGGCACGGGAGGGGGCCGGAGCCGGGGCGGAGGAGACAGGCGGGACAAGAAGTGTCTGAACGGAGGATGCGGGGTGGCGGACGATGAGGAGGAGGGGACGGAAGAGGAGGAGCACAGCGGGAAGACGAGTGGAGGTGCTTTATTTTGTACTGTTGTATTACACACCAGGGGTGCATTTCTGGAAAGCGAAGTTGCTAACTATGCTAGCTACTTTGTTGGTTGCAATGCAATTTTCCATTGGCAACTACCGAACGTTGCTAACTGCTAACAACTACACTTTCCAAAAATGCACCCCTGTGCTGAGTCTTTGTATATGTAAATGTGTTTATATTGTACAGTAGAATCTACAGCATACCACTTCCAAAGTGCTAATGTGATTTTCAGAGTGCTAATGTGTGTGTGTGTGTGTATGTGATTCCCAAGGACTTTGGTTTCAAATCAGTGGCTCGTACTTCATGTTTTCACTGTAAAGCGTTCTTGAGTGTCAAGAAACGTTATATATATACACGTATGCCGTTAAATGGATCTATTATTATTAGTAGTAGTAGTATTATTATGAATATTACTATTTTTATTACTTTTAGGAAGTGGGGCGGGAGGAGATGCAGGTAGAGAGGGCGTAGAGGAGGAGAGTGACATGTGTTGTTTAAAAATGATCTATTATTATTTTTTAATTATTATTAGGAAGTGGGACAGGAGGAGGCTCGGGTCGCGAGCAGGTGGAGGAGGAGAACGATAAGTGCAGTTTAAAGTGGATCAATAATTATTATTATTATTATTATCATTAGGAAGTGGGACAGGAGGAGGTTCGGGAGGCGAGGAGGTGGAGGAGGAGAGGGAAATAACTATTTTTAATTGTTATCATTAGGAAGTGGTATGGGAGGAGGTTCCGGTGATGAGGAGGGGGAAAAGAGCAACAAATGCTGTTTAAAAAGGATCTATTATTATTTTAAAAGTATTATTATTTTTTAATTGTTATTATCAGGAAGTGGTACGGGAGGAGGTTCGGGTAGCGAGGACGTGGAGGAGGAGAGCAGCGAGAGCCTGATGGACTGTGGTCTGAAGCTGCGGAAGGTGAGCTTCATGGAGAAGGTGGAGCAGCGCAAGGCTTCGTCATCGACGGGCCACCACCACCACTCCTCATTGGTCCAGGAGGACAGTTTCATGGAGGAGGGCAGCCCCACCATGGTGGAGAAGGGCATGGACCCCGCCTCCGTCTTCGAGATGTGCGACGACGACGACGATGACGATGACAATGGTGTGTGTGTGTGGTTAATATTTATCAGATTGCAAGTAATTTTTATTTTCAGGATTTATTGGAGGACGAGATTCAAGTCATAATAAATATAGGAAATCACAGTGTCTCAGATGACAAAGGACTCGAGGCCTGAGATGGGGGACTTAGCATATCGAAAAAACTCTGGACACACTGGGCCACAGCTATGGGGGAGGGTCCTGTTGATCTTTAAGGAAGAGTGACTAGATAACCTGTTAAGCCTTTTTGGTAAGACCACACCGGTCTGATCAGGGATTCCTCCGACCTCCGACCCCCTCACCGATGTGTGCGTGTGCGTGCGTGTGTGTGTGTGTGTTTGTGTGTGTGTTTATTGTACATGTCTTGTATCAGTATGTTAGTTACTGCACGTGTGTGTGTGTGTGTGTGTGTGTGCGTGTGGTTATGTTTGTGTTTTGAGTGAATGTGTCAGAGAAAGTATGGTGGGCGCATTGACAGGTTATGAGGAGGCCAGGGGGGTGTTTGGGCAAAAAAGGTTGAGCATCTCTCTCCGCCTGTCGGACTTGTTGACAATAAAGTACACTCGACTTGACTTGACTATTATGAATATCCCACAGGTGGCTTGGGCGGTAGTAGCAGTGGTGGGAAGGAGCTGGGTTCCGATTCCGTCATCTCCTCCACCACCTCTCACCTCTCGTCATCATCATCGGGTCACGATGGCGTCTCCTCGACGACGACAGGGGCGCGTCACCGGCGAAAGGGGAGGAGTCTGGAGAGGGCCAATAGCAAGACGAAGAAGGACTCGTGGATAGAGCCCCCGGAGGAACTGGAGTCCAACACGCTGACGCAGGCCGAGATGGAGAGCTGTATGCAGAAGTATGAGGTACAATACACATTTCTACCCTTTACATTATTACATTACATTACACTTAGCTGACACTTTCATTCAAAGCGAAGGGCTGAACCAAAGAGGGTGGAGTAATAAAGAGACTTCGAAACCCGTCCACCCAATGCAAAAGTGTGTGCTCAAGTTGGGTCTCCTAAGGGGGCGTTGTCCCCTCCTTCTTCTTCTATTTTTGAGGTGTTTGCACTAGAAGTGCGCTACCGCCATCTACAGTGCTAAGGGTACTCCATTTATTCTCAACCTGAGGACTCCGAAGGTCTCCTAACCGAAGGTCTCCTAAAGGGGCGTTCACCCGACAGAAAGTGGATACCAGAAATGAACTAGAATGACTTATCTCTGTCTAGAGTATCTCTGGCTGAACTATTGCTATTACAGTAGCCTAAGTACATTACACTCACAATGGTGCATTCTTTTGAAACTCTGTTGGCGGAAACCCTGATCGGCGCCTCAGCAAAGTGCAAAAGAATGGATACTCTTCGGGGTTCCAAAACACAAACTTGAAGCACTTCAGTGTACTCCGAGTTCGTTAGACATTGTTTTTTTCAGACATTTGTACTGTCTCCAGCTGTTGCAATAGAACACATTTTCAACAGATGTCAGGAGAACAGACTCGGGTCCACCGACAACTGAGTTTCAAAAGAATGAACCAGTAGTACACTACAGGACACAATGTGAGCCCAGATACAGGGCAGTATGGGTAAGCGGTAGGTCGTCAGACTTGTAGCCCAAAGGTTCGACTTTTGACCCGCCAAGTTGGTGGGGGGGAGTAATTACCCAGTGCTCTCCCCCATCCTCCTCCATGACTGAGGTACCCTGAGCATGGTACCGTCACGCCACACTGCTCCCTTTCAGGTGCCATTGAGGGCTGCCCCCTTGCACGGGTGAGGCATAAATTCAATTTCGTTGTGTGCAGTGTTTACTTGTGTGCTGTGGAGTGCCGTGTCGCAATGACAATGGGAGATGGAGTTTCCCACTTGGGCTTTCATACAATGTGGGGTTATATGCTTTTCTCGGAAGGCATTTTAGCCATGGGAGATACGCCACATTAGTTATTTAAGTCCCTCAACGACATTACAGTTACTTGACTATGAAAACTTTTCACTCTCTCACTCCAAAGCCCTCCCCTGAATCAATGATGAAACTATAAATGCATTTGGACGACGCAGTATGCATTTGTTTCTTGTCGAGCCCTTTATGAGTTGGCTACCTCCGCAGAGCAGCACTGAGTAGCTCTAAGTTAAATATAAATAGGCTTTCCTTCCTTATGGAAGAGGTGAGCTGAGGCGCTGCAAGTGTCTATTTTGGGTTTGGTCTGTCCGGCAAGGCACTGCGGTAACACAGGATTGTTTCAGCAGCAAAAGCAGCCACAGCACTCTGACTGTGCTCTAGTCTATGCAATATGCACAGCAAGAAGCAAGAGCAGGCTGTTTCACTGCGCATACTGTACAGTACCTGTTTGGTGACAGGCAAGCAGCTGCCTTAACAATGTCACACAGAAACACCTATAGAATGTACAGTAGACTAGAATAGAATAGAATAGAATAGAATAGAATAGAATAGAATAGAATAGGAAATGATGTATTTTATTGTGACTTCACTGTGCTCTTTACCCTGCTCATTGAACATTCACACTTCACTTTACTGGTGCAATGTGCAGTTAATGAAGTTTGGCCAACAGGCTGGTCCACTTGAGCCATGAACCCACACTAAAATGACAGGTGTCTCAGATATTTTGTCCAACCCCTATACATACGTACATTATACACCCATACATACAGTTCATACTGTACATACATTGAAATTGAAATATCACCAGCGCAACATGTATTTAGTCCATTTGCAACATGCAACAATATAGTGAAATAAATAAATACTAGTGTAAACAAAAAGTGAACCTGTCTACAGCCTGTGGTTGTTCCGGAGCAGACCATTGCTGTGCCAACTTGCTAAGTGAATGAGTGCCATTGTTTATGACTGTCTGGGAGACAGGCTGCTATTTGGAAACCGCTATGTGAAGTGGATTGGAAAATGAAGACGAATTAGGCCTTGGCTCCACACATGGTGTTTTAGTAAATCAAAGAAATGACATTACAATTAAGGAGCAGCAGAGCTGGGTGAAGTCGTGTCTGCAAAGCCTGACTGGGACGAATGTCCCCTGTCTGCCTGGTAACTAGAGGGCTGAAAGAGCTCAGCCATGATGCTTCAAGTTAAGCGTGGGACAGTTATGTATTTATGATTTGCTAATGGATAGCCGCAATGGCTTGGAAACATTGAAATGGCGTAGAATGTTTTCCTGCTATTTCATGCTTTCTGCTCTGTAACGAGTCGACTGCTGCAGATATGCTATGTTGCAACCAATACTCTATTCAACTAGAAGCACTCAGAGAGTGCAGACCTCCGCCAAGGAAGCTGCTTGATTGAACATTTGACTATGTTACACCCTAAGTCTTTCTGCCTTCTTTTTGTGGGGTCCTCGCAATTCAATTTCTGGTCACTAGGGGCGTCTAGATATATAGGGCAACAATGGTGAAGAATCTTTTAAAAAGTCCTGGTTCTGATTCGTGATCCGGATCACCACCATAATTGAATCACTTGATCCTAGGGTCATTACTAACAACTTCACAAAGTTTCGTCCAAATCAGTTGATTAGTTTTTGAGTTATCCTGCTTACAGAATCTTTTCAAAAGTCCTGGTTCCGGTTCGTGATCCGGATCACCACCAGAATGTAATCACTTGTTCCTTGGGTCATTATCAACAACTCCAGAAAGTTTCGTTCAAATCCGTTGATTAGTTTTTGAGTTATTCTGCTGACAAACAGACAAACAAACAAACAGACAAACAGACAAACCAACGTGACTAAAAAGATTACCTCCTTTGCGGAGGTAACTAGTGTAATCAGGATATAATGTTCAATGTTCAAATATTTGCAACCCCACAAGGAAGTTCTCTGGAATTTCTTTTAGCACACCTATTCCAAGGAAGGAAGATTCCAAGGAGATATGATGTGTCATATTAGGCATATTATATATCCAACCTGTCCTAGAACACAAGCCAACTTCCTTCCCATATGATACCTTTGTGCTGTTTATGTCAATGTTTGAGGAATATCGCATATCTCTTATGTTCTATCTGGTCAACTTCCTGCAGTGCTGCTTATATCTACTGTACACTATGTCAAGGTTGTATATACGTAGGTCAATATATTGTATATGTAAAATAACATTTTAAATGGTTTAGCAGACTTCCTGAGTGCAATATCATCCTTACTGTACTGTACTGTACTGTATATCTTTGAGGATGGCTTATCACAGTTCAGTGTCCAGTCAGTTTATCTCAGCTCACTTTGGTACATTCTACCGGTTCTGTCGTGGCCAAGATCCCGTCACCAAGATTCCTGTGACCAAGATCCTGTCACCAGGCAGGGCTGCCTTGTCTTGCTGTGTCATGTGTCACATGCAGCATTTCGATGTCACTTGATCCTGTCTGTGTGTGTCTGAGGACTGCGGTGTCATTTTTGTATATTATATATGATAACATTAAAAATTTATCTATTTTTCCAATGTATGTGCCCCCCCTGAAAAACACTGGCCTCACCTTAGCCCCCCTGATAATTTTAATCTAGAACCTCTTCTGATTCTACCAGTTCAGTCATGGCCAAGATCCTGTCACCAAGCAAGGCTGTCTTGCTGTGTCATGTGTCACATGCAGCATTTTAATGTCACTTGATCCTGTCTCCGTCTGCCTGCTCTGTGGTGTCGGTGTCACCTCAGATCCTCAGGCTAATACATGTCATAAACCAACAGTGTGCCAACAGAGTCAATATTTGTTGCTCATTAGGCAGTGCTGTACATCCTCTTGTCAAACAGCAGATCTGTCAACAGCAGAATGGCATTTAAGCAGTTGATCTTTGCCCAGTGTGAGTTTTTTGTGGACGAGTCAAGATGTCTTAGTGCAGTTTTTTGTGTTGGAGTTTGGACTTTGGGGTTTGAATTTAGCGATAGCAAAGTGAAGTGAAAGCCCAACTGGGAAATTCTGACTCCCATTGTCATTGTGACACAGCACTCCACAGCACACAAGTGTTCACTTCACACTGCACACAACGAAATTGCATTTATGCCTCACCCGTGCAAGGGGGCAGCCAAAATTTAGATCTTTAAGTGTAGTTTTCATATTAGGGTATGGTTTTTGGTGTTAAAGTATGTCTTAATGATAGTTGTGGCATTTGAGTATGGTGTTAGTGTTAATTGTTTTTGGTGTTTGAGTATAGGGTACTGTATGTAGATTTGGCATAGGGACCGGTAGGTGTGTTAGTGGAAGGTGGTGGTACTGTAAGATGCATGCAGGCAATGGGGTGGATACAGGAATACAGAAGTGGTTGATGCTCTCTCTGATCACAGGACATGTGTGTGTGCGTGTGTGCGTGCGTGCATGCGT